>NC_071497.1:44777529-45077529 GCF_028500815.1 Rissa tridactyla | reverse complement strand
TCGGAGATCATCTAGTCAAACCCCCCCTGCCAAAGCAGGTTCACCTAGAGCAGGCTGGACAGGAACGCATCCTGGTGGGCGTTGAATGTCTCCAGAGAAGGAGACTCCACAACCTCTCTGGGCAGCCTGTTCCAGTGCTCTGGCACCCTCAAAGTGAAAAAGTTTTTCCTCATGTTCAGACGGAATTTCCTGAGTTCCAGTTTGTGGCCATTGCACCTTGTCCTGTCGCTGGGCAGCAATGAAAAGAGTGTGGCCTCATCCTCTTGACACCCACCCTTTAGATATTTATAAGCATTGATGTCGTCCCCTCTCAGTCTTCTCTTCTCCAGGCTAAACAGACCCAGGTCTATCTGCCTTTCCTCATAAGAGAGGTGGTCCATTTCTTTGATCATCTTGGTAGCCCTCCCTTGGACTTTCTCCAGTAGTTTCTTGTCTTTCTTGACCTGGGGAGCCCAGAACTGGGCACAGTACTTCAGATGCGGTCTCACCAGGGCACAGAGAGAGAGGAGGACCTCCCTCAACCTGGTGGCCACAGTTTTTTTAGTGGACCCCAACAGACCATTGGCCTTCTTGGCCACAAGGGCACGTTGATGACTCATGGTCAACTTGGTGTCCACCAGGACATCCACTATAAGCTGTTCTATCAGCTTTCCAGGGATGAAGGTGAGGCTGACTGGCCTGTAGTTTCCTGGGTCCTCCTTCTTACTCTTTTTGAAGACTGCAGTGACATTGGCTTTCCTCCAGTCCTCAGGCACCTCTCCTGTTCTTCATGACCATCTCCATGATGGACTGGACACTGAAATGAATGACAGATGCTCTCTCCCACCTCTCTCTCCAAGGAGATGAGGGAGAGAGAAAGAGACTTATGAGTTTAGAAGAAATTAAACTACTTTAATGAAAAGATTAATAATAAAATGAAATACATACAATACATACAAAACTGTATCAAACTCCCAGGATGATGACCACATCATCTGCAGGCACTGGGAAAGTCCCAGACTGAACTCAGCAATGGATCGGAACTGGATTCTGGTTCTGGATTCAGGAACACATAGATCAAGATCAACGTTAGACAAAGAGACAGAGTTGGACGCCAGCTGTTGAAGAAAAAGCTGACCATTTGATCCTTGAGCTTCTATACTGAGCATGATGCAGATAGGATGCAATACTGGGTCGATGGGTCAATTTTGGGTCACCCATCCTGTCTGCTGGTCGTCACAGGTGTGACCCCTCTACGTTCTTCCAATCCTGACCCTCAAAGTTAACTGAGGGTTTAACTCGAAATTAACAAATAACAAAGTTATCTGACCTTGGTTGCTATAGCAATAAGCAAGTATAAGCAAGAGCCTCTCTGCATACTATTTCTTGGCATAATTATAAATAATCAGGCCTTATCTCTCTGAGAGTGAACAGCGTCTCCACAATATGCTGTTAATTTCAGAGAATTCAGTTAGTTAGAAGAGGCTTAGCTGCAAACTAAAATTACTGAATAGAAAATTGGTTCGGTTTTACCTCAAATCAGGACAATCCTCCATCTCCAGGGCACACACCTCATTCAGCAGTGGGCCCACATTTTGCCTAGTTTTTCTTTTGCTACTGTTGTACTTGAAGAAGCCCTTCTTATTGTCCTTCTCTTGCCAGATTTATTCTAAGTGAACCTTAGCCTTCCTTGTTGCATCCCTTCATACTCTGACAATGTTCCTGTATTCCTCCCAAGTGGCCAGTCCCTTTTCCCACATTCTATAAACTTCCTTCTTCCATTTGAGTTTTTCCGGAAACTTCTTGTTCATCCATGCAGGTCTCCTGCCTCTTTTGCTTGATTTCTTACTCACAGGGATGTACTGATCTTGAACTTGGAGGAAGTGGTGTTTGAATATTAACCAGCTCCTTTGGACCCCGCTTCCTTCTAGAGCCTTAACCCATGGGATTCCTCCAAGTAGGTCTTTGAAGAGGCCAAAGTCAGCTCTCCTGAAGTTCAGCATTGTAATTCTACATTTTGCCCTACTTCTTCCATGCAGGATCCTGAACTCCACCATCTCCTGGTCACTACAGCCAAGGTTACCTCCAATCTTCACATCCTCAACTAGTCCTTCTTTGTTGGTTACTACATGGTCCAGCAGCACATCTGTCCTCATTGTCTCCTCCACCACCTATGTCAAAAAGTTATCATCAATGCTCAGCAGAAATCTCCTGGACTGTGTATATCCAGCTGTGTTGCCTTACCAGCAAATGTCAGGGTAGTTGAAGTCCCCCATGAGAACCAGGACTTGTGAGGCTATTTCCAGCTGTCTGTAGAAAGTCTCATTGACTTCCTCTTCCTGATCTGGTGGTCTGTAGTAAACACTCACAACAGTGTCACCCATATTAGCCTGCCCCTTAATTCTTACCCATAAGCTCTCAACACATACTTCATCTACCCCTAGGCAGAGCTCAATACATTCCAGCTGCTCTCTCACATAGAGAGCAACTCCACCACCTCGCCCTACTGGCCTGTCTTTCCTAAAAACTACATAGCCATTCATGACAGCATTCCAGTCATGTGAGCTATCCCACCATGCCTCTGTAATTGCAATGAGATTGTGGCCCTGCAACTGCACACAGATCTCTAGTTCTTCCTGCTTATTCCCCATGCTGCATGCATTGGTGTAAAGGGATTTCATGCAGGTTTCCCTGGAAGGGGTGCAAGAAGATCCACTATAGCCATACACACACTTGAGGTCACTGGCCTTCTGGTTCTTATGTTGGGAGTTAGCTAAGGAACATTCGTTGCTGCTTTTGTTGGACTGGCTTATTCCCCAGTTTAATGCAATGGCTTGAGCATTGCCATTTTGGACCCCACTGCCCCAAGTCAATCAGTTTAAAGCCCACCTCACCAAGTGGGCCAGCCTGCTGCCAAAGATTTCCTTGCCTCTCCTAGACAGGTGGATTCCATCCCTCTCTAATAGGTTATATTCATCAAAGAATGTCCCATTGTCATAAAAACTGACTTTACCCTATTGCCTGTCTCCTAGTATGTCCCCACCTGCGCACAGATGATCTGCATACCTCTGACTTCTGCCATTTATTTCAGCTGCCACTCTAGTTATATTACAAATGTATAACTACAGTGGAAATTTCAATTACATGAATAAGGGAAATTTTTTCAACATGAGGGTGGTCAAACATTGGACCAAGTTGACCACAGAAGTGGAATCTCAAACCTTGGAAATACTTGGACTTGACTGGACGTGGTCCTGAGAAACCTGGTCTAAATGAGCTCTGCTTTGAGTAAAGGTTGGACAGGATGCTTCCCATAGGTCCCTTCCAACTTAAACTATTCTATGATTATGTGACAGTGAAATCCTTTCTGAACAAATTTTTTTCTGTGTGGCATTGGTGAAGAGCTGGAAGTTAAGCTGCGTTGAAAACAATGTGGATAACTACAATCAACATGCTTGTCTCCTACCAGAAACCAGCAGTAATACATTAAACAGCACATCATGTCTGAATGTGTTTTCTGACATGTTGTCTCAAGATTATTGTAGATACAGTTCCACATCCCAGATGAGAGTCATAAATACTTATATAGCAGGTGTCTGTTTCTGAACAGAAATTGCATCTTTGTCAAAACTGATGTCTAGAATTGAGTGATGAAGTGTTCATTTTGATCAATCAACCTGTTTGGTAATGATAATGATAACGGTAACGGTAATTGGTAATGGTAATGACAAAGAAACTGAGGTCACAGCCCAAAAGCAAGCACATTATGTCAATAGCTACTTAATAGCATCTAAGTGGATGAGGAAGAAAATGAAAGGAAATCATGCTGAAGAGAGAAACGTGGGAACATTGAAAAGAGGCATCAAGAGTGACACAGTGATGTGTCATTGCCAAAAGGAGGGTATTGTGGCTGTCTTCTTCACAGGGCCATCACTCCTTGGGGGAACAAAAATAATTTGCCTTGGGACTGCCTTTGGTGCCACAGTCATTTCACATGAGAGGGTGCAGGATGTACCTGAAGGTTCTACTTATCTTCCCAAATATCCCTTGCAGAACTTGCCCCATAGGAGTAGGGCAGGTTTCCTCTTCCAAATACTATGACTTGAAGGAGTACAAACAGGCTACTATTGTTACTTCCATCTACTACAGGGTGTTAAGCTTCTCCACTGATGATTTCATTCTCCATTAATGTGTAATAGTTTTCTTCTTCATGTGAAAGGAATAGTAATGAAAGGATTTCTATTGGGAGGTTCTCAATGACCACTGTGTAAAATGGCCTGGAAACATTACAGAAGAAATTGGAAGCTGGGTGGGGGGAACAGGGGGAAAAAACTTCACCTCTTTCCTATAACTTTCACATAAATGCCACAGAGTAAGACTTATGCAACCTGTTTTATCCCCCAGAAATGCTTTTGGGAGACAGGTCGAAGACACAGACACTGAAATATGAGGAAGAGTGAACTATCCATATCAAAGTGTACAATAAAAGGCACATTAGAAGAAAGAACGACCTTGGACTTTTAAAAAGCAAGACTATGAAAATTATAGAAAATTACTATTGTTTTGTATAGGAATCCACCTACCTGGTTTTCAACAGTCTCACTAATTAAGTCTGACAATCCTTAAAAGTAGTTGTTAACTGAGTTCCAAAGGTGGAAAACAGTAGGAATATATAAAGTCTACAATGTTTTATTTCACACTGAACTAGCAGAAGACTTAGGAATGGGGCAATGGGGTAGCAATGAAACTGTTTACATCATGGATGCAATGGTCCGAAACCCACTGAGTGTTATGAGATCACAGAAGAGCAATCATGATAACTTTTGAAGTTTAATACTCTACATCTTAAGTATAACCAGTGTGGATATCAACTCTCCCAGTTTGTTTCCTGTTCTACTGGTAAAGACATTTTATGCTCTTCATTTCTCATAGACAATCAATTTTGCTATTGAAAAAGAAATAAGTTGTAAAGAAAACTTTAATTATAGTAATTTCATTTTTAACAAAGGAGAAAAAAAGAAGGATCGTGATTAATTTATAGAAAATATTCTTAACTTTGTTTTGTGTATAATTGCTGATCTGTTCAACAGAAATAGTGGTACACTTTCCACAGTCATTGGATTAGAATAATGAATTAAATACAATCACTGGTATCCCAGCTATCATACACAGACTTTAAGAAATAATAATTTCATCCACATGACCATGTTGTTCACCAAGGCTGTTATTTTACTAATCCTTATGATCCAAACAATGCTCTGTTCGTGTTCCAGCACACAGCAGGAGGGAGAATGGATTCGTTAAGCTGGGTGGGTTTAGCCTTCTTTTATGTGTTCATTCAATTTTATGTTCATTTACTTATTGTACACATATGGTGGTAAAGCTGCTAAAGCAATAACTGTTATTCTGCAAACAAGGCAACACATAGAAACAGATGCAAGATATTCAATATTTCTTTTGGAAGTTTTGTGATTAAAGACACATTTCTTCTTCTGTCTGAGGGTTTACACCATGGATTTCCTTAACTGTTACACCAGATATTCACAAATTTGGACCAATAAAAGGACAAAACTGGGAAGAATCAACACGAAGTTTTACAGAAAAAAGCTATGGCAGTAACATCAAATCTTCTGCAGCTTTAAAATGGTGCAATTACTTTTCCAAACTATGTAAGTGGGAAATATCCTTTTCCCATCAGAACAGTACACTTTATATTTCTTATTAGTCTTGGAATTAGTACATTTCAGAGCTATTTCAGATGGTATGTTACCTTGATTCTAATAGAATAAGGAGGAAAAAAAAGAATCCTAGGTAAAATAAAGCTCTCAGTCAGAGATATGCTGTAGGAAAATAAAATGCCAAGCATTCAGCTCACATGCTTCTTTAAGGTGGCTGGCTTCTCCTTTCAGTTTCTGTATCATACTGTAGCTAAACATTACAAATAATTAAGAAAATAAGTGGTATAATAAGCCTGAAGAGGAAAATGTATATTGCATTAGAATAAAGAGATTATTTTAAAATGTTATAATTGACACATATATTCAGTTCTTCAGTAAAATACTGCAGTTCAGGGGAATAGAAAATGTCTTTCTCCAAAGACCATTTTTTCCTCTTATTTAGGCATTTGACATACAGTGATGGGTTCACTGAAACTGCCTCTTTTACACATTAAGCATTTTGAAAGGCTTCCATTTTTTTTCTCCTAGAGGTTATTTGTTTCATGACAGCATTGTCTACATTCCTCACAAAAATGCAGGCATTTGTCCTTGTGCTAAATGCTGACATCCTCTGATAAGAAGAAAGCTAAAAGGGGGAAGAATTGAAGGTCAACATGTTTATTTTGCTCTCAAGTGAACGTAGTAGATAAATACTTTTCAGTGACTTCCTACTCACTACAATATAAAGTTTATAGATGAATTGGGATGAACATCTACATTGCCATTACTCTGAAAAGAAAAGCAAACCTCTGTTGCAAAAGCTCCTCTCTAAACACAGGGCAGGAAGTAAATGCTGTGTATTATTGTGCTCACTTCATCTTCTCCTTCTCTGCTTGTTTAGGTTAGTTTAAAATTCCAGTTCATTACAGAATATCAAAGCAGCTGTCAATCATATTCCAAAGGTACAAATCAGCCCAAAGAGAGCACCTTGGAATGTTGATTTATAGTTCTACATCATGTTTGGTAGAACATTCAGATGAGCTGATGACTTAACTCCTTCACTACTCCCACCCTAGAAATTGTGTATAAAATTGCCATTGTCTTTTTATTGTTCGATTAAGAAGCTTGCAGAAATTGTTAGCTTTTTGATTCTCTCTCTACATATTTTCCAGTCTCATGTGTTTTAAAATTCTGAAACTTTGATCTCAGGAATCCCAAACAAGTACAGTAAGAGCACAAAAGTAAAAGTGGCATTTTTTTGATTCACAGAATGCCTTGGATAGAGAAGGACATGATAACTTTCCCTTTTAGGCATTTTAAAGAACCCAGTTTTCCTGTACAAGTGAAACTGTGAGTAAGGAAAGCAAGAGAGGATGAGGCAGTGATAAAAGAAGACAGTTAAAAGATATATCTAGCCCAAATTTAAGTAAGCAACCATGATTTAGTTTAAGCTGTACTGTGCAGGACAAAGTCTGTAAAGGTAATAGTTAAGAGTAACAAAGTTCAGACAACTTCACAGTGAAATAAAATGTTAGATACACTCGTAAACACCTTTTCAGATCTCAGTTTATCACAATGTTACTGCCTTTTGTCCTCCCATTTCCTTCATCTGCTAGTGAGATCAAGCAAACCAGGCTACTTCTATTATAAGAAGTAGAGTATAAATCCCCAGATAAATTGGGCTAATTTCTGCCAGATTTAATTTAGATGGTTAGAGCATTTGTTAGACTAAATTACTCTACTGAAGGATTTATGACTCTTACAGACAAAACTAAATGTAAATTTGGACTGGAAATAATATTGGAACCAATGACAGCTGATGTATGTTCAATGTTGATAATCAGACCATTTTTGTGTTGAACACAGCTTGCATTTTAAGTACATGTTGCTGAAAGTTTAGACCGTGGACTCTATAGTATAGAAGAATATTTTTACTTGTTTGGTAATTGATTAGGATGCTGAAAAAAATTTCTGATCATGTATGCAGAAATATATTGAAATATGCTGTAAATGTACTTTATTATTATTAAATATCTGCAGGACTGCACAGATTATTGTTATTAAATTTACTACAAACTGCTACCAGGTAGGAAATGGCATTCCTTTTTCTTTTGTTTCCTGTGAGTATCATATGTTCTTTAATTATATAACTACAATTACATTTCCCATAGAACTATGCCCTCATTCTTACTGCTTAATGAGGTACCATTCGTATTTTAGTTTTTCCTCATTTTTCTGTGTATAAACTTACATCTTAAACTTACACCACCTACATAGATATTACTCTGGATACTTGATTAACAATTTCTTCATGGGTACTTTTTTATTCATGAAATAATTAATTGGAAAAGAGAAATCAAGCTGACTGCAATTACTGGAGAGACTCCTGTAACTGTCTGCTCCATGGAATTGTCTTATGTCATACAAGATGAAGTAAGCAGTAAATATTTAGTGTATATAGGAAAACACTGGACTGCAGTCGAAGTGTCAGGTATAAACTCTGTGTTGACCCTAAGGGCCGTGGAGGAAAGTATGGGTATTACTAACAAATAAACTGCTGCCTGGGAACATTCCCATAATCTGAATTACCTGCAATGGTAAACTGGTCCTTGGCATGCCTTTCTCTGTGATTCTTGGACATGGTTTAGATGTTTGAGCGTCCGCGGTGCCTTGCATACAGCTACACAGAAGCTCAGAGAATTTATTAGCATAGATTTGAACTATTCTGTGCCAGCTGGCTTCACTGTGTAGGTACAGTCCTGAGTACATTTTAATTTATTGGTATAGACATAACCTTAATGTCTCTTGATCGTCGCTTTGTAGATTTTTGAAACTCTTGCCAGGTTCTATCTTACAAATTATTCCTCCACCCTATAGAATTCTATTTGAAGTCAGCACCATCAGAAACAGGTAGAAAAATGTGAAGGTGAATAACCAGATTTTTGAGTTGCTTAATATGGATGCTGATATGAAATAGCTGCATTTTTTCTCTCCACTGTTCAGGATGACCACAAAGTAGAAGCCATTAGTAGAAGATCTGGATAATGAACAATAGTTTTAGAAGGCTGAAACCAAAGGCTATGCTGTTATTAGCAATTAGGGTAGCCCAGTGGGAACAGGTCTGTAGAGAGCCCAATCTCCATAGCTTGGAGATTTTACTTCAAAATAGCTCTCGTTTGGCTTTTGACCAGAATGCCCATTAGTGGCTGGAGTACCCTATGTGTTCTTGAACGCTCATGCATGTTTTATGGTTTAGTTTCATCTACAGGGAGTCCAGATTGCAGACTGAGAGGGGTCTAGCAAAGCTCACTCATGATCCAAGCAAAAACAGTGACGTGGAGGCACCTAAAGGACACCAACCTCACAAAAAGAAAGGTGTAAAGCTCATTTTGAGACAGCAAACATCCTTTAAAACTACATATCAAGTAGTAACCATACCACAGAACATAAAGAAACAGTATGGAGTAGTTTGTGGTCAGCACTATGTTAATCAACAGAAGTGTCAAAACAAACTGACGCTGAGCTTTTGGCACAGAGGTGACATAATTTTCCAAACTCAGCATTGTCTGAAAGCCAGCAAAGCACCAGACAACACAGGGAGTCTTTTGCTAAGAAGGACTCTGCTAACGTATCACAGTGAGAGCTGGAAACTCTCCTTTGAGTAGTACACTGAAAACAAGAACTATTGACTCATTCTTGGCAGTGGGTGCAGACATCTTTCTCTATGAAAATAGGGACAACAGCAAGTGTTAGAGGGGATCAGAAGTTACAAATAGCTCACAGCTGATGTTTCACAGTTTTTATAACTTGAAACACCTCTGGAAGGTGACAACACAATTCTGTCTCCTTCCAGATGAAGAAAATAACCAGAGAAAATAACTAGCAAGATGCTATTATTTATAGATATAATTTGACCAATTCAAAATTTTTTTAGAGTACAAAATTCTTATACAGAACTTATATAATCAGCAAGACACACAATGAATTCCATTGAAAAGAAAAGTAATAATCACTTCTAATAATCAGATTTAAGTGTCTCATATCAGATATCTTGAAAATGGTGAATACTTAATGGATAACTTCACGTGGAAAGTTTTGCTGACTATTCTTGTTTAGCATATGTTTTATCAAGCAGCATTTCTTTCGCTTTTGGTGTGAAAGAATATCTACCTTGTTCACCACACACTTCTATCTTCAATTAATGAGACACAAATTTTATAGCAGGCAGTCCCACTTCATTCATCCCTATCCAGATATCCTCTTTGAATTTATTAAAGTCAAGTTTCTACATGAAAAAAAAAAAAAAAAAGAAGGAAAATAAAAAAGATGAGACCATCACACAAGGACTAATTTGAAACAATGCAGATGATTTTCTTAAAATTGCAATGTTGATATTCTCTTTCACTGAGGTGTTTGCACCAGTGTATAATGAGTGTATAATTTTAAAAAGCATACTGTAAAGCAAAATCCTTTCATGTGCCTTCATATTGATGACTATCATCAAAAATGTTGGATTTACTTGCACAGACCTCTGCCACTGAACACATTAATGTTGGTTAAAGCAGGTTATCATCAACTCTATATACCTGCTAGATAAAATCTACACATTACTAGTGGATTTCTCAGGTTATTTTGTCACAGCATTGGAGTGTTGAGACTCGGAAGCTTGTATAGCCGTTTAAACCTCTTCTGCATGTTTTCTCATGGGTGACCTAGTTTTGATCTATTCTCCTGTTTGACACTTGCCCTGGGCAGTGCCCTCCCCTGGGTGGCACTGTCTAGTTCTCATTCCACTGTAGCTCCCTTTTGAAAAGTGCAGTCTCCACTCAGTAGTCATCTCATTTGCTCTTTGTTCCACTTGCTTTACAAAACATGCTTCGTCCTTCCTATACAGCCCTCTCTGTCAACTCTCTTCTCATTTCTGCTCCAATGTCAGTCTGGCTTCTTCAGCTGTATTTACTCCTTCTCCGTGTTTCTTATTCACAGGATCATTCTCCCTCTCTAAGTTCCTCTGCCAGTTTCAGTATCTCCTCTTATTTACTTGGCTTAAGTAAAATTATTTAATTTCTCTTATTCTCCCTGAAATTCAGTCTCTTCTTTCTCCAATACAATGTTAGCAAGTTTGCTGGTGATATTAAACTGTGACATGCTGTTGACTCTCTCAAGGGACCAGAGGTCTTGCAGAGGGATCTTAGATAGAATGGAGCATTGGGAAATCACCAATGGCATGAAATTTAACGAGATTCTACGGCTGGGATGGAGTAACACTGGCCACAAGGATGAACCGGGAGAGGGGTGGTGGGAGAGCAGCCCTGCAGAAAGGGATCAGTGGACAGTAGGCTCAATGTGAGTCAGCAGTGTGCCCTGGCAGCCAAGAGGGCAAGCTGCATCCTGGAATGCATCAAACGTGGCACAACCAGCCGGTCAAAAGAGGTGATTATCCTGCTGTATTTAGCCTTGGTGCAGCTTCACCTGAAGTACTGTGTGCAGTTCTGGGCCCCACAATTTAAGAAGGATGTGAAGGTCCTTGAAAGCATCTGGAGGAGGGCATCAAAGCTAGTGAAAGGGCTGGAAGGCCTGTCATATGAAGAGTGGCTAATGACTTGGGTTTGACTGCTTTGGAGAAAAGGAGGCTGAAGGGCAACCTCATTGCTCTATACAGCTTTCCGAGGAGGGGAAGTGGAGAGGGAGATGCTGATTTCTTTTCCTTGGTATTCAGTGATGGGATGTACAGGAATGGCTAAAAGCTGCATCTGGGGAGGTTCAGGCTTGACATTAGCAAATATTTTTTTACCAAGAGGATGGTCAAACATTGGAACAGGCTTTCCAGAGAAGAGACTGATGCCCCATGCCTGTCAGTGCCTTAAAAAGAGGCATTTAGACAATGGCCTTCATAAGTTTTGGTCAGTCCTGAGTTGATCGGACAGTTGGACTAGATGAACCCACGTTGACTGTGCCTGATGATTGCATTGTCTTTTAAATGCCTTTCAGTAACATCCAGTATGGTCTTCTCCATAATTTTTCCAGGCACTGAGGTTACACTGACAGGTCTGTAGTTTCCTGGGTCTTCCTTCATGCTCTTCTTGTAAACTGAAATAACATTGGCTTGCTTCCAGGTAGCAGGGCCCTCACGAGACTCCTAAGTTATGTGGTAAATGATTGAGAGGGGTCCTGCTGTAACATCCACTAACTCCTTCAGTACTCTGGAATTAATTGTGTCAGGTCCCATGGACGTATGACCATTCAGCTGGCTCCTTACAAGTTCAGTGTCCACAAATGGAAGGTCACTTCTCCCACAGTTGTGGTCCACCAACTCACAGGCGCAGGCAGCCCACAGTCTGTCATTAATATTAAAGACTGAGACAAAAAAAAACCATTAAATGCCTCTGCCTTTTCTTCATTCCCGGATGCCACTGCTTGGGTCACAACAACCCCATGCAGCGCTACAGGCTTGGGAAGACTGGATGAAAAGCTGCCCGATGGAAAAAGACCTGGGGGTGTTGGTCGATGCCAACTGAATATGAGCCAGCAGTGTGCCCAGGTGGCCAAGAAGGCCAATATCAGAAATAGCCCGAGCAGGACTAAGGATGTGATCGTCCCCCTGTGCTCAGCACTGGTGAGGCCCCACCTTGAGTACTGTGTCCAGTTTTAGGCTACAAGAACAACATTGAGTTGCTGGAGCATGTCCAGAGAAGGGCAACAAAGCTGGTGCGGGGTCTGGAGAACAAGTCTATGACAAGTGGCTGAGGGAACCGGGGTGGTTTAGTGCAGAGAAAAGGAGGCTGAGGGGAGACCTTATCGCTCTCTACAGCTACCTGAAAGGAGATTGCAGTGAGGTGGGGGGTCAGTCTGTTCTCCCAAGTAACAGGAAATAGGACAAGAGGAAATGGCTTCAAGTTGAACTAGGGGAGGTTTAGATTAGATAGTAGGACAAATTTTTACACTGAAAGGGTTATCAAGAATTGGAACAGGCTGCCCACGGAAGTGGCTGAGTGATGATCCCTGGAGGATGTCATCTAGACTGTCATCTAGAGCATTAGGGGTTTTTTTAGTATCTATAGACCCTCATTTGTAATTTCACAGAACCTAGGAAGTAATTAATCTATATCAGCTTCTGTCATTTGATGACTAAAATAGGTTCTTATCAGATAGCAGTAACTATTGATTGAAAACTGATGGGTACAGAGAATAAAAATAACAATGAATACAAAGCTTACATAGCAGTGTGTAGATTCCACATCAGTAGGGACGTTTATTCAGAAGTCCCTGAAATCTTAGAAATAAAATAGAAACTTTACAAGACTGATGACATAAAGTAGCTAGCCAACTACACCTTGGCTTTTTTCGTATATAAAAAGTAGTAATGATTTTATGAATAACCCTTGCTTTCTGAGTAGTTTGGGGAGTTATTAAGCTTAACCGATGGACAGAAAGTCACCTTAAATTCTAGAGAGTCAATACCCCATAAAAATGCTCTATGCCAGTTCTTACTCATATATCCTTAGTAATTATCTATCCCTTAGCTTTAATCACACACAAATGTTACAAATAAGTGCAGGTGGCATCATCAGCTGCATAGTTTCCCATGATCAGTACTGGACAAGTGCAGCTAAAATATGCATATGAACTTCATAGGTATAAATTTGGGTGTCCCTCTGAAAATGCACTTCGTCTTTTTCTATAAGTTTAAAATCCAAGAATCAACAAACCATGAAGAATTCATCATGCATAACTTCACCTGTCATTACATGTTTCAGGTGTTGCTGGCGCAGAATTTCTGTGGAGAAATAAGACTTGCTTTTCCAAAAGTAAATTGCAATTTTTCACCTGTGCTTTTGGTACCACAATTGCAATGCTCAGCTTTGTTATCACATCAATTACAAAGCAAGAGTTCTTATAATCAACTTGAAATGTTTTTTGCTGAAATTGAGCAAAAGGTCATAATTAGAAGCAAGATGTAATTAGA
Source organism: Rissa tridactyla (assembly GCF_028500815.1). NCBI lineage: Eukaryota > Metazoa > Chordata > Aves > Charadriiformes > Laridae > Rissa > Rissa tridactyla. The sequence goes on along the minus strand of NC_071497.1, from coordinate 45,063,927 downwards.
AGGGAAAAATTATTTGATTGAGCCAAAGTATTGGGAAAGATGATTACTATTTTTTTTTTAAATAGATACTTGGAGCTTTTTTGGAGGTGGAGACATTAGTAAATCCATCGAGATGGCTTAGAAGATGGAAGACAGATTCTCAAGGTTGCTAGAAAAAATTTACTTTCTATATGATTTTACAGTATATCACAGAGATGCCAGCAGAATATATGTCGTGTATGTATGCGTCAAGGTATTTCTGAATATGTATTTTCTCATTTCAGTATGTAAAACAAGAAAAAGCAGCTGAAATGTGATAGTCTGGGTACTAGGTATTGACACTTTAGTGAGTGTAAATAAATTTTTCAGAGCTGCACAGATTTACAATCTCTATCTATGACTTGACTTCTTAATTTTAAAATTTTGTGCATGCACACCATGCTTCAGAAAACTAGCTTTATATTAAAAAAAGGGGCAGTAAAAAACTGTAAAAGTAGGTGGAATTGTAGTGGCTCATCTATTGGCCATGCTTACATGCAAGCGCAGAACCATTTAACATTGAGCCTTTTTGCTGCCGTTATTCATAGGCTGTAGCACTGATTTCATTAACTAAAACATTAGAACTAAATTACATCTGTCCTGTATAGCTGAGTGAGGACAGAGAGAGAGCATATGCAGACAGACTACATTTGCAACAGCATACCTTTGCTAAGGGCAACTTTAATTTGGATTTAAGAATTCTGAAACACCATGTCTGGAAGCTGGTAAATGCTACTGTTTTCATGTCCATGCTCGACTCTGACTGCGATGTTCAGGTTAAAAAAACTGCATTGCAATGCGTGTTCTTCAGACCAGTTACTAGTGCATCTGTATGCTTTCTCTGTCTTCTGCACTACTATGACTCTGATACACAAAATATCCTTTTCTCCAAATTTTGGCTTATTGGAGTGAATTGAGTTGGATGGTGTAGCTAATTTTTCACTTAAGATTTTTATTTTTAAAATTACTGATGAAATGCTCTCACAAACCTCAAAAAAATATTTTATGAATCGGAAAGGAACAGTGTTAATGAAAGGCAATGAAACCATTACTTTACTGGATTCTAAAAATATTCAGGGATTTCAAAGCAATATTCTATGGCTGCTTGTGGAAACGAAAACATTTAAACAACACAGCTTTAGATGCTGTTAAGTGATTTACTTTCAAAGTAAAACTTGATGATCAAGCTTATATTTTAAAGCTAAATTTTGCTTTCTCTCTCTCTTTTTTCTTGTTTTCTGGTGGAATTGCTTGCAAGGTTAGGCATAGTTCTGTGTCTGTAGGGAATAGGGATCTTATGGAAACAAATTTATGATGATAAAATAAAACTAAATGGTCTATCTTCATTTTGTTTGACTGATAGCCTCTCTTTCTACATGAAAAGGGAGGAGAAGATTTGATGAAAATAATGATGAAGGATTTCAGGCTGCTTAGGAGTATTTTAGAAGGGAAGAGTAAAAACACAATGGTGTAAATGCATAATTAAAAAGATGCATAAAGGTGTCAAATTGGGTCACAATAGACATCCTTGATGAGTTTATTTGTGTAAGCCCAGTTAGAAAAAAACATAAATCTGTTTTGGATAGTAAGGCTGTCCAGTTTTCCCTGTGGACTGGGGATTTTTCTTTCTTAGTTCATATTTCACATATGATGTGTGGTCACCACACCACTACCTCAGTCATTTGTGCTGCTGAAAAGCGTATGTTGCCACTATAGCTTGAATTGCATTTTAAATGTATTACGAATTTCTAGTTGGAAAGCTGGAGAAATCTTACAAGTTTTGAAAAATAATTTAAGAACATCATACAAAGCCCAGTCCTGCTCTTAGAAGAGATTCTTGCCACCACACAATCAAAATGGGAAATCATTTCTCACCTTGTAAAAGTCAAATGCATCCTCTGCATTTTCATTATTCTGTTGCAATCCAAATATTATTCTTCCATTCTCTAACTCTTTCTCATGACTATGTGATCAAACTATTGCCTGGAAAGGAAAGGTTAGATTTATCAATCAAAGTTTGCTACCAGCACTGAAAATAATTGAACCCTCAGGAGAAACAAGCCCTGTGTATTTTTTCAGTTGTTGTTTCAATATCTCCGTAAAAAGCCACTTCCATATGTTTGGTTCTGTGGCTGGAGGTTTTATGAAGTGTTTATCCTTTTCACAGTTCCAGAAAGCAAAGCAAAAATAAATAAATGAATGAATGAGTGAATAAATAAACAAATAAATAAATGTATTTGCTGGTTTAGTGCAACAAAACATTTTCACAGAATCACAAATGTCTCAGTGTACGAAAGAAGATTTTTAGACATGGTCAAAATTAATCGTTACTTGTGTGTTTTAATGGGACTCTGTCCAATCTAATTCTGATGTCCAAAAAGAGCAGAAAGGAGCTCTGACAACAAAGTGGGTGTCTGTGGTTTCTAGTCATGTAATCTTGTGCTAGAGCATGTGCAGTGGGTTTCCACAGTTGATGGAGCAATGACTGCGGCTTACCAAACATGCTGCACAACCACAATTTTAAAACATAGATGTTTTAAAATTAACTTAGTATAAAAATTAGTTGTAATAAGTAAAAAGCCACAAGAAGATGTATAATTAGATCCTTCCCAGATATGTGAATGAGGATACTGCCTACTGGACTGTACATCTCTCTGAGATTTGTAGGTCATGGTGGACATCTTTAGTGAGTTTGTCTAGTACTGAAGAAACCTCAGGTACTTGCAATACACAAGATTCTCTGGATCAAGTTCTGAAACCTGAGAATAATTCTGAAACCTGTTAATAAATTAACAACCTAAGAGCACACTGTCAAAACCACTATGAAATAGTATACATTGCTGAGAGTAGAAGATAATGTATACTATACTGGGTACACTGGGGTCTCCAGTATAGGAAAGACATGGACCTGTAAAGTGGGTCCAGAGGAGAGCTGAGAAAATGATTAGGGGGCTGGAATACCTCTTCTGTGAAGAAAGGCTGAATTGGTTGAATTGGTGTTGATCAGCCAAGAGAAAAGAAGGTTATGGGGTGGCCTAATTGTGGCCTTTCAATAGGGAGGGCTTATAAGAAAGATGGAGACAGATTTGTTACCAGGGCCTGTCAAGACAGGACAAGGGGCAACGATTTTAAATTGAAAGAGGGTAAGTTTAGATTGGCCATAAGGCAGAAATGTTTTAAGATGCATGTGGTGAGACAATGCAACAGGTTGCCCAGCGAAGTTGTGGATGTCTCGTCATTGGAAACGTTCAACGCCAGGTTGGACTGGACTTTGAGCAACCTGATCTAGTGAAAGATGTCCCTGCCCACGGTAGGGGCATTGGACTAAGATGATCTTTAAAAGTGCCTTCCAACACAAACCATTCTCTGATTCTGTGATTCTATGATGAAAACCAGAGAATACAGCTCACGTGCCCCAATTAGACCTTAGCCAAAAAGATTCCTGATGGAGTTTTTATATTGACTTCAGTGTATTTAGATATGAACTATATGCAACCCTGAAAAATTTTAGATATAGCTGTTTTAGCAGCCCACTGTGACTGAAAGGAAAGCTTATTTGTCAGAATATCTCTGTGAAGAGCCCCCTTCTGTGCAAACACATTCAGCAGATAACAGGCACAATCTGCTTGCTTGAAAACTTCAGAGTGCACCCCCTGCAGGACACAACTCCTGGGCTTGAGGTTTAAGTTCATCATTTCCCCTTGAGAAAAATACTGTCAAGGGACAAATCTAAAGTAGACTTTGGATCCTTATAAGAAATTACGCTTTTTGGTCCATAAAGTTCCCCATGTGAAACTGAAGATCAACAGACCACCACTTAAGCTACACAGCAAATTTCTCATAAATTGGAATACTCAGTCACATCTCTCACTGTGGACACAGCTCTTACTCAGCTTCTGAGACATTCTGAAAAGTAATGAGCTTATGGCTTGAACGTTTTAATTACAAGTTTGTCTGGCAGTGTCTTTTACATACAAAGACCATTCATTCACTTCCTATATGTTTTCCAATTGCAATCATTTCTCATGAGGCCATATGTCAGTTTTTTCCCCACTCAGTGTCATACTCCTTTTGGTAGTCATAGGGAAGCTTAAATTTGATAGGCAATTTAGCTCCAGCCAGCTGCATCTGCACTGTAAAACCTGACATGGCTCTGCAACAAGACAGTAGCATCCATATTGAACTTTGGCAGAAGCAAACGCCACCATCTCATGTACTGTTGTGGCCACGTACGCATTTTACAATGGGTGTTAAATCTTTACTTCAGTTCCTCATGTGCATTTGAAATCTCTGAAGAGATATGTCAATTTAAGTAATGACACTTTACAGGAAAAAGAACATTGCCAGTAAAGGTCACAGTGTTGCAGAAATTATTTTGCTTCAAACATTTGTAAACATTTTTAAACATTTTTAATGAAAAAGTATCATTTTGTTCAACTTTTACAATTTCTTTCACAACAAAATCCATGGAAAATGGTTTTGAATTTCAAACAGCAAAAAAATGTTACCAAAAATGCTTTTTTGTAAATAAAAAAAAATCACGTTTCATTCCAAGCTAATTCAAAATTAAAGGAAAAAAATAAATTCAAATTATCAAAAACAGAATTCTGGGAATAGGAATTATGGAAGGTGTTGGGAATGACCTCTGTTTTTACAGCATCTTCTCCGTGCAACACCTTTGAGGTGTTTCAAGTGCCCTCTGTCCGTCAGTGTAATTTTACCTCAGGAGAAAAGCGGGGTGGCCAAGATACTCCACTCAACAAAATGTCTAAAAGAGTATCTGAAGAAAAAAAAAAATCACAGAATCCTAACTCATTCTATTTCTGATGACACATTACTTCCTAGCTTCTGCTTATTAAAAGAAGTTTCAGTGAATAGGTAGAACTTGGCAAAAGTATATTGAAAGAAAAGTCCTCATTCAAATGGATTTATTTGAATGTCTATTATAAATTTCATAAAAGTATAAAAGTAAGCCGATTCTTTTAACAAGGATGCCATAGTCCTTGATCTCCCTAAAGAAAAAATTGTTCTTTGGTACCATTTAATCCATTATTGTTGAATGTAGAGGTCAAATTCAGCTCAGCAACTAAAAATTTGCAGTTTATTACAGACTTCGCTGTGGAACTTGCACTGGACACATTAAATCTTGTAAAGAGGTTTTTTAAAGGGCTGAAATGTGATTTTGTGGCAATATTGTTTCAAATAAAAACCATAGTGACTTTTTTATGACAGGATTTGTTGCCATAAACTTTCATAACCTTTTTCTGCTGGGTACCATGCCAGTAGCCAGCAGTTTATGTGTGCTGGGGATCATGCATTCACACAGAGATGAGATTCTTAGTTGTTGCCATTGATTACCTAAGTTCGATCAGTAAAAAAAAAAAAAGTACTTTGAAGATTTTATTATATAAAATAATTAATGGAAAAGACACACGAGATGGAGCTCTGGTTTTTATAACAATGATTTTCTCTGCATCTGCTGATATCCTGGAAGGGTAATGCTCATCTTTAATGTTTGATGAGGTGCAATACAGTCCACGGAGTGGAAGAAACTAACAGAATGGTCAGCTTTACCACTTCAGTAGTGGTGTCTGAACACACTTCAGAGTCCAAATGCATTTTGAGAACCTTCAGATTTTATAATGCTGTAATGCTTCTTCAGCAGAACAATATCCCTTCACATCACCAAAAAATCCTTCTTTAATAATCAAAAAACCTGTACTATGTTTTATGATGGGAGTAGCCAGGGGCACAGGGGAAGTAAAAGGGAAGAGGTCTATATGAGTATTTTAACTCTTCCTCTCTGTGCTTACCACCAATGGTGTTTGTGTTTCCCTTGGAAAGCCTTCACAATGAGTTTCATGGGAACAAAATAGCAAATAATTAAAAAAAAAGGTATTTCAAGGTATATATGCCCTGTTCCACTTTGATGCTTTTGCTCGTTTGTATAGATCCAGCTGGATTTGTGAGTTTCTAGTTGAATAAAGTGGTGAAAAGATTACAAAAAAATTACAACTTGCCTCCTCCCTTAAAAAGCCAGAATAAACGCATCCTGGTGAGATTTCAAGAATTATTTCTAGGAATTATTAATTCCTGAGTTCATGCATGGTAGTCAGAGAAGGATTTTGTCTGATTTGACAGCTGAGAACCTGAGCTGCCTTACTGTACTTGGTGCTGTCTGGGACATGGACTAACAGGGGCTGAGAGTTTGAGACACAAGTGTCCTTTTTCGCCTTTGAACAAAAGTGTAGAAATGGATGGTTTTATTGTTAAGGAATAAAAATAGAAATACCCAAACACTTGGAAAAGCTATTTTTATTAACTTGCCTAGATTTTTTTTAAAAGTGTGTCACTGAATAACCAAGTTAAAGTGTCAAGCTAACCCACTCGTTTGCTGAGGACGACTGCAGGTGATGGTCTAATTTGACATAATCAGATAAACAATGTAGGAAATCTTTTGTTTGTCTGAGTATTCTCATTGCTAAAGGAGCCGCAGGCTAGAAATGATGAAGTAGACCTATAAGAACTGATAGTGACACCCTGATCTGTTAAATAATATTAATACATAACTAGCTCCGTCACACTTTCTAAGCTATTAAATATTTCACAGGCATTAGGGAAAGATGTTAAGTTTACTGAGCAAAAGCACCATCCATTGTTTTTCATAAATTAGTAAACAAAATTCTATTCTCCAGGCTTAAAAGAACAAGGAGAAGCAGTGATTGGTGTGATTTTGTGTGCCATAAACCAGGAACGTAATTATTCTATAATCCTTTTCATTTCACACCATTAAAAACATGCCACAGTTTCCTCATTGCTTTCCATAATATATTTTTTCCTTGTGCCAGTTTCCATTTTCTATGTTATCTTCTATCAGAAATGATTGCTTACCAAGTCAGTACCATTCTGTTTTAGAAATGCCTGATTCTTTTCTGTTTAAGAACTTCCCTATCACCAGAGTGGGAAAAGATAAAAATTAAAAGACCTCCACATTTACCCCAAAAAAGGGAAGGCTGCAAGCCGTGCATTGAAAGGACAGTTGCTGCAGGTATTCAATAGGCAATACATAGCACAACAGAGATTTCAGCCCTAAGAAACGAATGCAAAAACATAATAGTAGCTCGGAGTGGGGGTAAAAACACATTTGGGACTACCAGAAAAAGAAATATTATTGGAGTAGTTTGCTAAATTTGTCTACTTCTACTAATGAGATTTCAAAGACAATAATCTGCACTGTTACACAGAATTGAGCAGTGACAAATGTGCAGCAAACACGTTTCTTGACAAAGGTAGTACAGTCGGGTGTTGTGGTTTGGCCTCAGATGGCAACAAAGAACCACGTGCCACTCTCTCAAGCTTTCCCAATACAGGAAAGAATTGGAAGAAAAGGCAAAATTCATGCGCTGAGACAAAGGCAGTTTAACAGAACAGCAAAGGGAACAGGAAAACAACAACAATAACACGGACAGAGGAATGTACAAACGCGATTACAGAACCGCTGCTCACCAACCAGGATGCCCCAGTCCGCTCCAAGCAGTGACTTCTTCCCCCCTCCCCCAGCAGCAGCTCAGACTGGGCATGGCTCCCACGGGATGGAATACCTGTGTCCCTGCTGGAGCCTGGGGAGAATTAACCCTATCCCCACTGGAATTAAGACATCGGCATAGTCCAAATCTATGCAGGAATAAAAGTGTTTATGGTTGGTTATTCAAGTGTTGGTGTGTGATCAGTAAATTATTACCAACATTAACTCATAGAGCTCACCATTGCTCTATAGCAGTTTTGCATGTTGGAGTGAAACAAAATAGGCCACTGGTACTTCCTAAACTGCTTTTGAACTGTTGAGTGCCTACAGAACTCAGCTTGCAATGGTCAGTTCCATCCTGCAAATAAGACTCCTTCACCTCCAGCAAATAGGCTGGCTGAAGCTTCTCCCCAGTTTATCCCCTTGTCAGACTTGTGCTGTGCTGAGCCTATTTATCCATGATGGCACTCTAGCATTTTTTTATTTTTCATGTTTCATAAAATGGCTATATATTCATCATTACAGGAATGAAAGGGAAGATCTAGTCTAGCCCTAGGCTGCATATCTGGTCGGTGATTGGTAACAATCTTTTATTAAAGTACATTTAAATATTTAATATTAAAAAACCCTGTTAACTGGTAAACTTGATCCTTTTTGCATATTGCTCCTCTGTCCTTCAGAAATCAAGAGTATTTTCCTCAATACTAGTGGCCTGCAATATTATTCTGCTCTATGCACGTCGTCTTCTTCAGCTTCTTTTCCTGATAAACCCTAAAAGTAGAAAAGCAGAGTCAGGTATCTCATATGGATTTAACATAAAATTTGACAGTGGAGAACACATAAATCGTGAAGTACGATCAGCTAAAGGGAACATCTTACATGTGTTCCCCGTCTTTATTCCAGTGGGACACAGAATACATTTGAATTAAGGTCCATGTGTATTTAGCCTAAATATTGAATCATAGTCTATCCTGATAACATTTTTCTTCCTAAACTTTTCCATCTCTCTCAAAACTTAGATAATTTTGGAAACTTCTGTTGATTTTCTGTATATTTAATACCTGTTTTAAGCTTCTACCTGCACTTATACAGTCTTTCTGGACTAAAGTTTTGCCACTTGCAAGTCTGAATTAATAATCTGCCATTCCATTTGGTAACTATGACAAAATGAAAATTGTCATATATTCCAAATTCGAACATCAGCAGTGCTGATTAAAAAGTATCAGGACTTTACAGAAAAACTTAGCAAATTAACTTAGTAGCTCATAAACAAGGGAAAAAGCAAACTGTGAGTGCTTTGTACCTACCTATCTGATGCTTTACAGCGCATCTTTGAAGAGAGATGCATTTTTCTTGTTACAATATGTTGTCAAGACATTATGGGTCACGTCTTCTTCAGATTTAGCCACAATAGCAGTTTCATTTGTTGATCTGCAGCAATTTTTAAACAATACACAAAACTGCTGGATTAAGTAACTTTGCAAGGGCCTTGCAGACAATAGAATGATACAATCATAGAATGGTTCAGGTTGGAAGAGACCTTAAAGGTCATCTAGTTGCAACCCCCCTGCCACGGACAGTGACACTCTTCCTTACTCGAAGCCCTATTCCGCCTGGTCTTGAACAATTCTAAGGATGGGCAAATCTAGGGATAGCTTCTCTGGGCAACGAGTTCTGGTGCGTCACCACCCTCACAGTAAAGGATTTCTTCTTAATATCTAATCTAAATCTCCCCTCTTCCAGTTTGAAGCCATCACCCTTGTTCAATCACTACATGCCCCTCCAACTTTCTTGTAGGCTGTCTTCAGACACTGAAAGACCACTATAAGGTCTCCCCAGAGCCTTCTCTTCTCCAGGCTGAACAATGACAACTCTCTCAGCCTGTCTTCACAGAAGAGCTGTTTCAGCCCTCTGATCATCTTTGTGTCTCTCCTCTGGACCTACTCCAACAGGTCCACATTCGTCTTGTGCTGAGGACTCCATAGCTGGATGCAGTCCTCCAGGTGGGGTCTCACCAGAGATGAGTAGAGGGATAGAATCACCTCCCTCAACCTGCTGGCCACTCTTTTGATGCAGCCCAGGATGTGGTTGGCTTTCTTGGGCTGTGAGCGCACATTGCCACGTCATGTTGAGCTTCTCATCCACCAACACTCCCAAGTCCTTCTCCTCAGGGCTGCTCTCAAGCCATTCTCCACACAGCCTGTCCTTGTGCTTGGGATTGCCCTGACCCGGGTGCAGGACCTTGCATTTGGCCTTGTTGAACTTCAGGAGGTTTGCATGGGCCCACCTCTCAAGTCTGTCAAGGTCCCTCTGGATGACATCCATCCCTTCTCCACACAGCCGGGTGTCATTGACAAACTTGCTGAAGGTGCACTCAATGCCAATATCCGTGTCACCAACAGAGATGTTAAACAGCACTGGTCCCAATACCAACCCCTGAGGAACGCCGCTCATCATGGCTCACTACTTGGACATTGAGCCATTGACCACAACTCAACTTTGAGTGAGGCTGTCCAGCCAGTTCCTTATCCAAGTGGCCCATCCATCAAATCCATGTCTGTCCAATTTAGAGAGACGGATGTCGTGCAGGACAATGTTAAATGCTTTGCCCACGTCCAGGTAGCTGACTTCAGTTGCTCTCCCTTTATCCACCAACACTGTAACCACATTGTAGAAAGTCACCAGATTTGTCATCCACGATTTGCCTTTACTGAAGCCATGTTGGCTGTCACTGATCACCTCCTCATTTAACATGTGCCTTAGCAGTTTCCAGGAGGATCTGCTCTATGATCTTGCCAGGCAAAGAGGTGAGACTGACCAGCCTGTAGTTCCCTGGGTCTTCCTTTTTTCCCTTTTTGAAAATGGGGGCTATGGTTCCTCTTTTCCAGACAGTGGGAACTTCACCAGGCTGCCAAAACTTTTCAAATATAAGGGATAGTGGCTTAGCAGCTTCATTCACCAGTTCCCCCAAGACCTGTAAATGAATCTCATCAGGTCCCATGGACTTGTGTACCTTCAGGGTCCTTTGATGGTCTCGCACTTGATCTTCACCTACAGTGTGTGGTTCATCATTCTCCCAGTCCCTGCCTTTGCCTTCTCCAACTTGGGCAGTGTGGCTAAAGCCCTTGCTGGTCAAGACTGAGGCAAAAAAGTCATTGCGTACCTCAGCCTTCTCCATATCCCAGGTGACCAGCTCTCCTGTTTCCTTCTGGTGAGGGCCCACATTTTCCCTAGTCTTTTTTTTTTGCTGACATAGAAGCTTTTCTTGTTGTCCTTGATGTCCCTGGCCAGATTTAACTCTATCAGGGCTTTAGCTTGCCTAACGTGATCCCTGGCTGCTCGGACAGTGTCTCTGTATTCCTCCTAGGCTACCTGTCCTTGCTTCCACCTTCTGTAGGCCTCCTTTTTCTGTTTGAGTTTGTCCAAGAGCTCCTTGTTGATCCATGCAGACCTTATGAATTTTTTACCTGACTTTGTTGAGATACATCACTCCTGAGCTTGGCGGAAGTGATCTTTGAATACTAATCAGCTTCTTGGATGCCTCTGCCCTCCAGTGTTTTATCCCACAATACCCTACCAAGCAGATCCTTCAAGAGGCCAGACTGTGGAAAACTTCAGGTAAACCTTTACCAAACTAGAATGGAGCATTTAGACTCATTCTAGATATTTGTGAATGGCTATACAAGATGCAATCACAGCACAGAACTTTGCCACTTTGCTTATTTGCAACAGTATTTTGATGAAAGCAATTCTTTCTGTGTAATATATAGGACCAGTCCCTGCCATCCCTTCCCAATTGTCTCTACTCCAACAAAAATTCCTACCTTTACATTCCTCTCTCTCCAAACCATTTCTTATTTGTGACAAACAATATTCAGGGCACGTGGGACCCTCACGACAATCATTATATTTCAGATAACATAGATTCAAAATGCAGTGTATGCTGTGCCAGGCTTGAATAACCTGAATCATCACTGTAAATGCTTAGCACCTCAGACCAAGGTAACACCTTTAATGTTATCATTTCCTTACATTCCTAAGAAAGAAAACATGGAAAGAAAATGAATGATTAATTAGATTAGCATTTCTGATTTCTGAGGTTGCATGTTCATATGCATTTAGTAAATTTGATTGTATAGATATTGTTCAGGTGCAATTTCAGAAAACTTCTATTGTAAAATTACTAATAATAGTAAAATAATTCCGAGAGTCTAAAATGTAAGAAGAATAATCAATGTAGCACTGTTATTGACAATATTGTCTTTTAAGTTTTCCTTAGGATATTCTTGAACCTCCATTCTGAGAAGTGAACAGCTTTGTAGATATGAATTCTATTACTGCTGTGCTGTTTCTAATACATTTTTCAGCAGCAAAATGTCTTTGTACCACTAAACAACACCTACTTGCGAGTGAAAAGGGAACAAAAGCTCATAAAACTGCAATAAAATATTTATTTCTCTTCAGCAATAGGATTAATTTTATCACTCTAGATTTATGACCCTGGAAATTCTTTGCTGGATATTTAATATATCAAAATAGCAGAACAAGGAGTCTGAGTTAGGAAATGCTTTGTGAAACTTGTGATTTACTGAAGAAAACAGATTTAAGGTTTTTTGTTTCATAGGACTTAATAAAACAGCAGCAAAATTGAATTAGCTTGGCATAAAATTTAATTGCCTGACAAAAATTTGATAGTCCTATTGTGTTACAGTTTATGTATAACATACATTAGAGTTGGTCTTTTTTCTAGTCTTATTAGGGAGGAGGTCTTGCTTTCGAAAAAGGGTAACTTTCATTTGCTTATGGGCTTTATAAAGGGAGAAACAGATATATGATTATGTTTGCATATAATTTCTCTCAACTGATTTTCAGAGTTGATGTTTGGGAAAAATGACACATATATGATAATACAGATAGACTTGAATTAATTTTCATCTCTTTCTTCTGGAATTTCAGAAGTCATCTTCACTTTAAATCAAACCAACTAAAAGGATTGTCTTGGTCAAAAAACATCAGACAAATGAGAAAAAAATTAGTTTTATTTCCGATGAGTATTTATTTCAATTTATGTTTTATCATAGTTTCAAATTTCAATGCATTATGTCATGATATCTCTTTATGTACTCCAGCTGAGACTGTAGAAAAATATAGAAATGAAAATTTCATACTTATTTGATCTTACAACATTTTTCTAAAATTAACATTTCCAAGATGACATGAGCTTTTTGTTTAATGTAACACTGGAAAGCATTAAAACTATTGATAAGATTTTTCCTCACAATTCCTCAAACCTTTTTTTTTTTTAAAATATTAAAATAACCCAGAAGAAAAACATAAAAAGAAACAAATAAATCTGCAGTTTTCACTGTCTTTTTCTGCATTTAGAACTGCTACTATAGAAATGACTTTTTTTCTTTTAGTTAAAGTATGAGACTTTCCATAAAAACAGCACACAAGTAATATTGAGAGCGTCTACTTTGGAAAAAATCACTAGAGTCTTTGGTGTGCTGGAGGTTTTGAGCTGCTGCTACCTATCTCTAACTCTATGTTCAGAGATTATATTGGTACTAGAAAGTTATACTATGTGATACGCAGAGAGTTAAATTCTGGTCCAAATGAAGTCAGTGAAAAACTGCCTTTACATACTAATACTGTCTCAATCAATCAGTCACACTGTCTCAAAAAGATGTAGGTAATTACCCAGTTATTCTATTATAAAATACACTGTACTGCGACTTTATGATGTCAAGCTTTCTTACCAAACTGCAAGCCCATAGAAAAATATCTAATACAGTCATTTCTATCACTTTAATAGCCTGGGTCTGTGCTGATTATTCAGAGAACTGAGAGGCAGTTGCAAATAGGAGGAGAACTGCTGTATAATTGAGAAGATCTAAATTTTAAGACCAACATAGAAGTTTAAAAGTGAAGTACTGAAAGTGAGAAATAGCAAATCATGTGTAAGGACTAAAATATATGTCTTTAGTACAGTAAGTCTGTACCTCCTAGATATAATATTTACTATTATACATTAGAAGGGCCAAAGCCCAGCTAGAACTTAACCTGGCTTTGGATGTTAAGAACAATAAAAAAAGTTTCTATAAATACATTAGTAATAAAAGAAGGACTAAGGAGAATCTCCATCCTTTATTAGATGAAGGTGGTAACATGGTGACAAAGGCTGAGGAGAAGGCTGAGGTACTTAATGCCCTCTTTGTCTCAGTCCCTAGTAGTAGAATTGGTTGTTCCCGGAGTACCCAGACTGCTGAGCTAGTAGATAGGGGCGGGGAGCAGAACAAAGTCCCTGTAATCCAAAGGGAGATGGTGAGGGACCTGCTACACAAGTCTATGGGGCCAGATGGAATCCACCCAAGGGTACTGAGGGAGCTGGCAGGAGTGCTCACTGAGCTGCTTTCCATCATTTATCAGCAGTCCTGGCAAACTGGGGAGGTCCCAGTTGACTGGTGTCTAGCAAATGTGACGCCCATCCACAAGAAGGGCTGGAAGGAGGATCGCAGGAACTACAGGCCTGTCAGCCTGACCTCAGTGCCTGTAAAGGTCATGGAACAGATCATCCTGAGTGACATTATGAGGCACATGAAGGACAACCAGGTGATCAGGCCCAGTCTGCATGGGTTCATGAAAGACAGGTCCTGCTTGACAAACCTGATCTCCTTCTATGACAAAGTGACCTGCTTGGTGGATGAGGGAAAGGCTGTGGATGTTGTTTACTTGGACTTAATAAAGCCTTTGACACAATTTGCCCCAGCATTCTCCTGGAGAAAGTGTCTGCCTATGGCTTGGACAGGAGTACTCTTTGCTGGGTTTAAAACTGGCTGGTGGTGAACAGAGTTAAATCCAGTTTGTGTCCAGTCACGAGTGGCGTTCACCAGAGCTCGGTGTTGGGGCCAGTTCTCCTTAATATCTTTATCAATGATCTGGACGAGGGGATTGAGTGCACCCTCAGTAAGTTTGCAGATGAGACCAAGTTAAGTGGGAGTGTCAACCTGCTTGAGGGTCAGAAGGCTCTATAGAGGGATCTGGATGGGCTGGATTGATGGGCTGAGGCCAACGGTATGAGATTTAATGAGGACAAGTGCTGTGTCCTGCGCTTGGGTCACAACAACCCCATGCAGCGCCACAGGCTTGGGGAAGACTGGCTGGAGAGCTGCCCAATGGAAAACACCGGTCTGGGGTGTTGGTGGACTGCCAGCTGAATATGAGCCAGCAGTGTGCCCAGGTGGCCAAGAAGGCCAACAGCATCCTGGCCTGTATCAGGAATAGTGTGGTGAGTAGGACCAGGGAAGTGATCATCCCCCTGTGCTCAGCACTGGTGAGGACCCACCTTGAGTACTGTGTCCAGTTTTGAGCCCCTCACTACAAGAAAGACATTGAGGTGCTGGAGCATGTCCAGAGAAGGGCAACAAAGCTGGAGCGGGGTCTGGAGAACAACTCTACGACAAGTGGCTGAGGGAGCTGGGGTGGTTTAGTGTGGAGAAACGGAGGCTGAGGGGAGACCTTATTGCTCTCTACAGCTACCTGAAAGGAGATTGCAGTGAGGTGGGGGGTCAGTCTATTCTCCCAAGTAGCAGGCGATAGGACAAAAGGAAATGACCTCAAGTCATGCCAGGGGAGGTTTAGATTAGATAGTAGGACAAATTTTTACACTGAAAGGGTTATCAAGAATTGGAACAGGCTGCCCAGGGAAGTGGTGTAATTGTCATCTTTGGAGGCACTTAAAAGATGCGTAGACGTAGTGCTTAGCGACATGGTTTAGTTGTGGGTTTTGTCAGTGTTAGGTTGATCGTTGAACTCAGTGATCTGAAAGGTACCTTCCAACCTAGACAATTGTATGATTCTGTGATTATGTGGTCAATTGATTTGTAGCCTTTAAGGTCTCATCTTTAGAAAATGCAGATAATGTTTTAGTCAGTTCTTCCTTCCGACATTTTTGAAGAATGATACTGCTTTAAAATTTTTAATATGATTTAAAGCATTCACAGGTCAAGGGCTGCTGAAATGATAGATTCTTTATGACATATTTATTTGTATAATGCATATAATTGGTACATTAAAATGAAAGAATTAGAGACATATAGCTACAGGGTGCTAGATTAGAAGGAGTCTTAAAAGCTTTGCTGTTCCCTCCTATAATTATTGAGAAAGCATGCTTAATTAGCATAAAATGCATTAGTAACAATTAAACAAAGTTGAGGTCAACAAATTAACCTTTTTTAATTTAAATTTGACTTTTTAATTTTAGAGAGCCATCAGCCCAGTGGAAATGACATTTGATTTAAATAGCATAGTCTGATATTGTTGGAATAAAAACACATTCTACCCCTTCTATGTCAAGCATAATATTAGGCTAGCATAAAAGGGTCTAAGTTCATCAGGAGTGGAACTCTGATTATTAAACTGGTGGAAAAAATCCCACCCTGGTCTTAATTTCTAAAGAAATTTAAAGCTATTAAATTCTGAAATGCTGTGCTAAGAAAAACTATTACTCAAATAATATTAAGTGACTCTCTGTGTTGAAGTTTTTGTTGAGTGAAATGAAAAATAGATATTTAAGTACTTATGTCTCCTAAGATTGTATCATGTATATCAACAGCAAGATTAAGAGCCCACTAAATGTTGTTCTTGGACCATAAGCTCCTTTGTAGTGTCTTTCACATGTTGTGAAGAAATTCCTTGGAGGTTAGCAACTAAAGATTATCATACCTTAAAATTCTTAACTCGTGCCCTGAAACATAGGGTCGTTCAATAATATGTAGATGAAAGTCCATGGTTTGACTACAGGCAAATCTTACAAAGAGATTAGGTGGCTTTTTTTTCGATAGGTGTTCTCCAGCAGGTGCTTCAAAGCAGAATTCATCACAGAAAATTTTAGGCACAGGCCTTCAGACACAGGTTTGGAATTCCTGGTCCTCAACCAGCAAAATGGAAGTGCAGATGCATGACAACCCTGGTGGGGTCACTGAGGCATGGAGAGCTACTGACAGTGGTGCTATTAGTCAAGAGTCCTACAAAAATATACTTTTACCAAAACAGCTTTTCCACAAAATGAACATATACCTTAAAAGTTTTCACAGGTATACTTTACCTAGGATCAAGTGAATCCACATCCCAGTAACACAGTTTTTTTCAAATTAAATGCTATTGTTTTCTTTTGTGTCATTTGGACAGTCACAACCTGGCTGAAGTATAAACCTTTACCATTACAGTGGTATTTGAAGAACCATAGCTTTTGCCTTCTTCTCTATAACCTAAAATCATTGATCATTCTGCGTCACTCATTATAAAACGCAATATTCCATCTGGATGAACCATTGCACTTCCACTTCCCTTAGACCTTGTAGCTGCTCAGACACAGATGGAATCATTCAACGTTTTAAAATCAAACTGTCATTCTGTGGATACTTTCCAACATTTTCATACCTGTCTTGATTCAAAAATACCTATGTGCATATGTACTTGAATGTCTCATGGAACATCAAAAAGAAATATAGGTTAGAATAGCATAGGGTAGTATTACAAATAATAGGTTAATATTTAGTAATTGAATATGCAGTGGAAGACATCAGGAGTGTTTAGCCGTAGCTTTTCACTGTGATGGAAAATTCACCTGAATTATCTCAAAGTTCTCAAAATATTGGAAAAGTTAAGAATAAACATTGGCAGAATGATAGATTAGATAATTAAAAGGTCCTTTTTGTCACTAATTTCTCAGTAGCAGACAATGAGTATAAAATCTGTCTGTTGATAACTTATTACCTTGCCTATTTCAATCATTCATATGACAGTTCTTATCTCCTTAGATAATAGCTCTCCTGTGTTTTTTTAAAAAATCATTTCCAGCAGAAAGGTGACCAGAGATATCAACATGAATAAGAAATGCAGTGTTCATTTTAAGAACTGGTGGATTTTTTTTTTAATTTTAGGCAAATAAAATGTTGATGCAGAATCACTACTGAAGAATCAAGATTTCTGAAGTAAAAAAATCAATTTTTCCATTGAAATCTCAATTATTACTCTCACTTTTAATTTAAAATTATCTTTATTTGCCAAAAATTTACTCTCATTTTTTTCCAGTATATATAACACAAACTGTCCTCTTTATCCTGCTTTAAGTCTGATAGGAACTGCAAAATAAGCCCTGGTGGAGACAATTGGCTAAGCAGCTCAGCAAGACACAAATCTTGCATTACTAAAGCAGCTATAGTAAGGAAAACAGGTTTTGAGTATTATTAACCTTTGGTCTGAAATAACTTTTTATAAAACCATATTTCTGTATAAGAAGTCAAAAGAAAATCTAGAAAGAAAGGCAACCTTATTTTATTATTTAACTCAGACAATTGTTTGACTTAGCAATGGTTTAAATAGTTTCTTACGCACTAGAATTTATTTTTGTAATAGTATTACAATAGTTGGATAGTTTTAAAGAAAATATAACAGTCCAAAATATTGTCTTTCATAGCACTCATTAAAAGAATGGCTGTTGCCATCTTTGTATTTTAAGTAACTGAGGAACAAGCATTTTGAAAAAGCAGAGTCTAATTCTTCATGCTTATTGAAAATAACTCTGGCTGTCCCCTGGACTAACTGGTTGTATGACCTAGCATGGTTCATCCTGTATAAAAAATATTTTGATTTGCAAAGTGTCTAAACATCCTAAAACTTCCTATGCAATTATTTAGTAGCCCTGAAGTACTGTAATCTCAAAGTTTTTCTTTATCAAACTAGGTTGCAACATCAGTTCTGCTTTGATTTGTCATTTGGTCTTGTGAATAGTTTATGTAAGTACTACTCCATAAAAGTGAGGCTTTTTTGGAAAACTTTTTTTTTCAATCACAGCATCAGATTCACAATATGGAAGGATGAAAAGTAATTTATTGATTAATGAATAAAAGAATATTTTGGTTAACACAACATTTTAAGCCATTTATACAGTGCTGTGAAGTAACTGCATGCAGGGAAAGGTGTTGTACCAGAATGGCAAGACAGAGATCATGTCTGTTTTTGAATTTGCCTCTTGAAAGATGATGTAGGACTGTCCAACCAGTTAAATTCAGTCCACTGGATGATGGACTACTGGCTGGATTTTCTGACGAAAGGTAGGCCTCAATAGTCTGCTGGCCTTGGAACTACCTAATTCCAAGGGGAGCTGTAATCTTACTAAACGAGACTGAAGGTAGGAGTAGTTAGGTTGCATGACTAACAACTTTGTTTCTGTAAATATAGTTTATGGTAATTAAGCCAGATCATAAAATTAATCATATTAACAAAAAGAAGATTTATAATCATGCAAATTCTTTCACTGAGAAAATGATGCAATCAGTAATAATAATTTGAGGACATTTTCTGCCTACTGAACACTAAGTGCATGTTCACAGCAGCCACAATGAGAAAACCAATTGGAAGACTTCCAAATAGCCTCTTATGGTCTGTCATGTCACTAATCCACAAATTAAATCACTGCTGAAGTGGAATATGATATGATTTTTCAGAACAACTTCAAAGACAGTTACAGCCAATTGTGTCTGTGATTTACACATCAAAGTAGTAATAATAAAAATACTTAGTTGTACATAGCACTTTGATCCTTAGATCATGATGCACTTGTCAAAGGTGGATAAGTATTATTATTCTCATCTTACTGATGAGGATACTGATTTCCTCAGGGTGCTCAGTAAAACAAAGTAAAACTGAGAATTATACCAGAACTACGTAGCAAGATGTGTCCATTGTGTAGAAGTAACATTCCAGTTTGAAAAACTAGGGACCTGATCCAGAGGGCTCTGCAGTCAGTCCAACTCTTCATACAGCATTCTTAGGCCAAAACGCTAAGGATAGGGTTGCCCTGTGATTCTGCTGTGCTTTTCCTCTTCCTTGCTCCCCTGCTCCGCATCATCATCTCCTCCCGCATCATTGTCTTAGATTGCTATATTTTATGTCTGCAATTACCTCGTATTGAGCAAGAGGAATGTGATAACTTATAGGTTACCAGACTGCAGCAATTTTCCCTGCCAAGGGTTTGAATAGGTAAAGAAAGAATTCTATGATAAATTTTGCTGAGCAGCTGGATGGGGAAGAGGCAGCACGGTGACTGATATATAGTGATGGGAAAAGGTGCAGCATGTGGGTGAGTGAGAGTTGGACATAGATACAAGGGGCTTCTGGTTCAAACTGAAACAAGCCTTCAAATATTAAAAAAAAAAAATTACATGCAAGTAAGACATCTAAAAGGAAAGAAGCAAAAATGGGATGGAGAAGCAAGAAGAGTTAAAAAATAGCATGATGGGAGGGAAAGGAATAGCAGAAAGAAAAGGCACGAGTAAGAACAAGGGAAAGACATATATACACATATGTATATAAATAGGATTGAGTTTTTTATATTTAATTTCTGATTCTAATCTGAAAATTATAAAACTTTGTTTATATTTAGTACTTAAGAAGGAAGTTTTCTGTGTCTGAATGCAGACCTCATACATAATCCAGAAAAAAACACTCTTTTGATCATGAGTAACTTATAAACTGTTTACAAGGATTCAACACCACCACATTTTATTTTGATATCCATATAATACTCCTGATTTGAGATCAACAATCTTTAACAAATTGATCTGAAGAGAATATTTTTTTATAGAACCTGTGGGTGTTATACCACATATTTTTCAGTCATTCCTATGTTCTTTGTCAAACAGGTCCTGAACATTCTCATCACCATAATTTCTTCCCAGGTTTCCTGTAGGATGTACCTGGACATTATTTAATGAACACAGTCACACCAGTAGTAAACTAATAAAAATGCTTGAACAACAGCCATAAAATTATCTTCCATTTATAGTTTTAGGTCAGGGATACAGGATCATGAACAAAAATTACAGTGAAGGAAGTATGTTTGCAAATTCTAGATTAAAGAGTCAAAAGGGAATTTTTAAAAAGGAATATTAATATTTTTATTTTGCATGCTGTTAGACCATTAGTATTTCAGTGGAAGATATTTACAAGCCTTCCAACAAACCATAAGAAAACTGTTAGTACAACTACTTCAGGAAATTTTCCCTAGACTAGAAAACAGGATACTAACTTACCCATACATACGATGTCACTCTCTTATGGCTCGTTCTCACTCAGCAATACATAAAGCTAGAGTTTCCTTTCTTTAGCTGATGCAACAGAGCTCTTTAAAAGGACTAGAGAGGGCCAAGGCCTAACACTAATTTTTTTGGTAATAAATATATTTGTCAACAATGTGTATTCTAGAAAATTATATTATCCTTACGCTCTATTTCCATACAGGGTTTAAATGGGACTTCAAAACTTAAGTGTGAAAATACCGCACCATTGTATATATATTCCAGAAAGAATTTGACGCCCAACGAAGGCAGAAAATACTGGAAAACTTCTAGGAACACCAAATAATATGAACTATTCTGCAAAATTTCCTAAACAGAATGATACAATATTTGTATTGTTTGCACATTATACAATATTGAGCAGCATCATATTGAAGATTTTTTTTGGGGTTTTTTTGAGAAATACAGCCCACAATTTTGTAGTTGCCATTACATATAAGAAAAGAGTAGGTTTAGCCTAAACAGGGACATTTTGGTTCTTCCTTCCTCCCAACGGTATATATAGAAAATTAGAATAGAATAGAATAGAATAGAATAGAATAGAATAGAATAGAATAGAATAGAATAGAATAGAATAGAATAAACAGAACCGAACCAAACCAGTGGGAAGGGACCTACAATAGTCATCTAGTCCAACCGCCTGACCACCTCATGGCTGACCAAACGTTAAATGCAGCACCTGGTTCAGTCTTACAGGTTTTCTCCTATCTTTCTCCCCTAGTCAGAGAGCACAAGTATGATCCCCTCTGCTGAACACCCATGAGGCCTTATCCAGGCACTATTTCCTGTTTGTGGTCCTGGACAAGAGAGATAGGTCAATAAACTAGAGAGGTTCAGGGGAGACAAGGAGGGTGTCCTGGTTTGAGGTAGAACAGAGCCAATTTTCTTTTCAATGATTTTGCTTTTCAGTTAAGCCTCTTCTAACTGACTGCACTCTCTGGAATTAACGGCATATTTTTCAGACAGCATCGGCTTCTAGCAGTGATAATATCTGGTGTTTATAGTTAATACTAAGGAATGGTATGCAGCAAGGCTCTTGCTTATACTTATTGCTATAACACCCAAGGTCAGGTAATTTTGTTATGTGCCATGTTGGAGGGTCAGAAGCAAGAGAGCATAGAGGGGTCACACCTGTGGGGAGGAGCAGACAGGACAGGTGACCCAAAACTGCCCAATGGTATATTCCATCCCATCAGCATCATGCTCAGTATAAAAGATGAGGGATCAAATGGGTCAGACTCTTTCTTCAATGGCTGGCATCCGAGGAGGACTCTGTCTCTTTGTCTGCCTTTGATCTCAACCCATGCATTCCTGAATCCAGTTCCCATCCATTGCTGAGTCCACTCCGGGACTATCCCAGTGCCTGGGAAAAGGTGGCGTGATTGTCATCCTGGATGCTCGATAGTGCTTTTGTATATATATTGTATATATTTCATTATTTTCTTATTGATATTAGTATATTTTCTTTTTATTATTAATATTTCATTAAAATAGTTTCTGTTTTCTTTTCAACCCCTAAGTTTCTCTTATTCTTTCTCCCTTCTCTGGGACAGGAGAGAGGCTAAAGAGAGCATCTGTTGTTCATTTAGTGGCCAGCTCAGCCCAAACCATGACAGAGGGTCTGTGGGGCTGAGGCTGGTTCAGTGTGGAGCAGAGAACGCATCAGGGTACCTCACAGCACACCCTGGTGCCTACAGGGAATGCATCAAGGGGATGGGGATAAGCTCATCACAGCAGTGTGAGGTGGGAGGGTGACAGACAGTAGCATCTCCTGAAACTAAAGAAGTTCAGACTGGAGATAAGGAAGAAAAAAAAAAATCACTGTGAGGATCATTGAAATGTAGCACAGGTTTCCAATTGTGCCACAGCTTCCAGAAGCTGCAATGTCAGAAACCCACTTTCTGGTTTCATTCAGTTCAGCAGTTTCACAAACATTTAGAATAGAATCATAGAATCATAGAATCACAGAATGGTTCGGGTTGGAAGGGACCTGAAAGATCATCTAGTTCCAACCATGTTCCCTGCCATGGGCAGGGACACTTCTCACTAGACCAGGCTGCTCAGCACAATAGTTACAGTTTGAAAGGACTTACAACGATCAACTAGTCCAACTGTCTGACTACTTCAAGGGCTGACCAAAACTTAAAGAATATTTTAAAGGCCATAGACCAAATGCCTCTTTTTAAGACACTGACAGGCATGGGGCATTGGCCAGCTTTCCAGCAGGCCTGTTCCAGTGTTTGACCACCCTCTTGGTAAAGAAATTCTTCCTAATCATTGGATACCAGGGAAAAGAGATCAGCACCTCCCTCTCCACTTCCTCTCCTCAGGCAGCTGTAGAGAGCAATGAGGTTGACCCTCAGCCTCCTTTTCTCAAAACTAGAAAAACTTGAGTTGTTAACTGCTCTTCACAGAACAGGCCTTCCAGCCCTTTCACTAGCTTTGTTGCCCTCCTCTGGATGCTTTCAAGGACTTTCACATCCTTCTTAAATTGTGGGGCCCAGAACTGCACACAGTGCGCAAGGCTAAATACAGTGGGACAGTCACCTCTTTTGACCGGCTGGTTGTGCTGTGTTTGATGCACCCCAGGATGTGGTTTGCCCTCTTGGCTGCCAGGGCACCCTGCTGACACGCATTGGGCCTGATGTCCATCAGGACCACCAGATTGCTTTCATCTGTCCTTTTTACAAACCTAAAGTTATTTTACGGTTTCACTCTATACATATGCATAAAATTTTTGTTGTGGAATCTGCAACAGATTCCATAAAGAAATGGAGGTTTTCATACCTTCGTAAGCTGGGATATAAATCTGCATCTACAGCCTAATGCAGATCAGCTGTTGTGCAGAACTGCATACAGTAAGGACACAATAAGCTCTCTAGTCTTTGACCACAGCAAGGCCCTTAACTGATACTCCTACTCACAAAAAGAGTCTTTTTGGAGCTAGTGACTCTGATCACAGGAGCAATGGTTTCCTATCTGGGCAATGTATCTGCTGTATAGTTTAGAAATTGTTTTGCCCAGAAAATACTTCCTTTTACTCCTACTACAATATGATGTATTGTCTTAGGTGTTAGACCAAAAATGCAAGAATCAAAACTCTTGAGGAATACAAGCATTATAAATAGATGTCAGCAGCTTTCCCCTTAAATTCAAAATTTAACTATGAATAAATATATGTGTGTATCTGTTTTTCTGAGTTTTAGAACTATATATCTATATATATCTAAATATATCCCTATATCTCAAAGCAAGTTCATCCAGTGCAGATATGTTTTCTAACCCAGTAAAAAGGCAGATGTGGGACAAGCAGACCCCATTAGGCTGACGCAGTTTAGTGCACGGTTGCAGGTGCTCATATGGTATGGTGAAGTGTGCAGTACCTGGAGAAATGGAAAATTCCTGAAGTAGCTATCATGTCCAAGTTCAAAACCTACCTCCTTGGTGCTCCCTTGGTCTGGATCAAGAAAGGGGTGTTAACCACAGAAATCTAGTAGTGCCCAAGTAATGCACTCAGCTGGTTTCCAAATAGCATGACAAGTTATATTTCGTCCTCTTTTTATTCATTTTGCTACCTTCACTGCTTTCTGAATTAAACATCAGATCCTACTACTCTTACTCATTCTAGACTGCTTTTCCTCTAGACTGCTAATAAAATTCCTTTTTTATTAGAGGTTACCAGCTCTAATAAGATAGATCCAAGTCTTTGTAAAAAATATATGGCTTCATTCTCTGAAAGTGTCAGGGCACTGCAGGGCCAGGGGCTCCCTGGAGCTGCATGATGTGGTGCCCTATGCTCCTTGCCAACACCTTCCCGTGAGACTGCTGCCTTCTCGCTGGTGCTATGGTTGCATGGCCTCAGGAACTATGCCAAGCACTTGCTCAAGGGTCCCATGCCTTGCACTGCTCTTGTCCCATTTCCTCCATAACACAGCCTACGATTTAATTCTTTGTGGTTGACAGTATGTTGTCAGCTGTCAATGACACTTACACACTTCCACATATGCAGGTACTTATACAGGGTTCTCATTCTCTTTGTTTATACAAAAACATTTTGAATTAAAGCCTCTGGAGGAGGACAAGAATAACGAGGCAAAACTTTGAAAGTCTTAAGAGAGATGTGCTCTGAAGAGCATCTGAGTTGCATATGGCAAAGCAGAGGACCACAGAGGCAGGGGGCAGAAGTTCTGAAACTTTCCAAGTTTGGAAAGTTAAAATTAGGTGTGAAAATAAAATTGTCTCTTTCCTGTTTGTTTCTTTGCTAGCAAAAATTGTCACACTAAAATATTTTCATAATGTCACTATTTTTATTCTGCTTGTTATATTCACTGTTGCAGTGTCCTTAAAAGCTGCAACATCCTTGAAAAAAACCCAAACAGGTAACAAGAAAAAGAGTGAGTCAGAAAAATGAAAATGCAGTTTTGGTGTCTCTCTGGTTTTGACAGAAAGACCTTCCTCTCTCCCTCAGGCAAAACTGTTGGTAAATATATATATAAAAGCCCATCCTGTCATTCCAACTTATTTCCCCCAGGTCCACTGTCACAATTCCCCACACTATGCCCCCATTATGTTGTTATTACAAGGTGCTGCCCTAACCTGGCACATGGAATATGGTGGTATTAACAAGATATTTTTTCCTATTTGAGAATAGCACGCTGCCACAGTGCAAGGCTGTAGTGTCTTCTTTAGAGAATGGATCATTGGTTAAATAAAATTAAAAAAAAGACAGTGAGTTCCATTTTGGTTTTTTGCAGTTACTTAGATATTTTCACAATATTAATTAACTAATGTCATTTGGAACTTGTAAAAGTTTTACACATTAGTTGAGAAATTCTTTGAAACAGAGCACACTGTGTTGTAGATGGGAAGTTACATGGGGAATGCCTCAAGAATCTTAGTAAAGTTTTATCTTACTTAAGATCTTCAATAATGAGCTCACTGGAAAAAAAAAATCATTGCTGAGGAAATTCACTGATGACATTCAAGTGGAGGGAAATGCCAAGGACAGAGGCTGATCAGAACATTATAAGGGAAGAGCTGAATGATCTTAAGAACTGGAGCAATAAATTGGCAGTGTCATAGGTGTGGAAAAGGCATGTGTATATTAATTGTTCATGATCTGCAGTTTTTCAGCTATGCAGTACCAGTTTGATTTTACTACACATAATCTTTGGGCATATCATGAGCACAGACAGAGAAATACTAATGACATTGCACAACGCATGCTAATCCCCTACCTAGAATTTTGGGCAATTCACACTAATGGGATGATCAGGGAAACTGAGAGGATATGGAATGGAAAAGATGTTGGAGAGGAGTCTAAATGTGTCCATGGCTAGTGACAGGTGTGGAAAACAGAGTCTTTTCTGACTATAAGAGGAACGATATTGCAGAACAGCCTTTCTGTGGAAACCCTTATTAATTCCAAGATGTTTGTGAGAGCTCCTGATAAACTGGTTGTGTGTTAATCAGTGATACAGGAGTTTCCATCCCAAGCCCACTTCAGTAGAAAAGGCTGCCTGTTCTTGGCATCTCTGAGCATACTAGGCTCAGAGGTTCACCACTGTAAAGACAGAAGTGATAATGGAAAGCAAACCACAAACAAATGTAAAGCTTTTATTTTTCTTTTTTTTTTTTCTTTTTTTCCCTCTTTTTTTCTTTTTTTTTTCCCAAAACCAACACATATTTTACAGGAGAATTTGTGGGTTTACAGATAACTACTGTGAAACATGTATGCCATCACTGAACTATTAGACACTCAGAAGTATCTAGTCTCTGTCTTTTTCCATTTCATTCCATGTTGTTATTCTCTTTCTCCTTGTGATTGCAAGGAGATTGGAAGCACCTTGGGACAGAAGTCATTTTTGGATTTTTATGCACTATTCATCTTACCTGTACTTGAAGCACCCAGGACATTATTGGACACCATAAAATAATAAAATTGAGAAGGAAATATCATAAAAGCAGTCTCTCCTGTGAAATCTCTGGCACTTCTATTACTGTTTATGTCCAGAAATACCATGAGAAAAGCCTCTGTCATTTTATCAACATTTCCTCTTATAGTCCTAGCTGAAGCCAGTAGTGAAAAATAACATATTCAAATATTTTCAAAAAACTTGACAAAAAAGCAGCCTAAGCATGTTCCTAGATTTGGGTAAATGTTGAGAGGCTTCTTATCATTTCTTAGTAAATACACTTCACAAGCAGGGATTCTTTAGAGGAGACTGAATTTCTGAGAATAAAGGGTCTTCATAGTCACAAAAAGCTTTAAAATAGAAAAATAGCTTGCAGTACTTTCTTCCAATTTCTGTACTGTACTTTAAAGCCCCTCATAGCCTTTTGCTATGAGCTTTAAGTAAGATATTCTGTTTACTATGGCCATTAAAACGGTGAGTTTTTTTAGAGCAGCTGCATTACAACATAAAGCTCAACGGGTCACATGGCACCTTTTATAGAAACACTACATCATGGACTGTTAGAGGGAATGAACCTCTGCCTCAGACCATGTGTGGTCTTCCTAGGATACCAAAGAACACCTAAGTAGTAGCGCAGTTTTTCTTCTGCAGCTTTTAAAGTGTCTGGTAGAAAGACACTCCACTCCTCCCTTCTTTTTGATTTCTTAAGACGTATAAGGGATGAGACTTCTTTTTATTTCAGAAAGAACTTGTAGCTGAATACTGCCAGCAGTGGATGCAGCTCCAAAGCAAACAGAGGTCTTGCACCACAATTACAGCATGACACGCATTTCCAGAGTGCTCATAGGCAACTCATGTCTGATATTTAGTCACACCTTCAGAGCATCTGCAATGGCTCCATGTACAAGGTGGATTTTTTCAGTCTTAATATGTTCCTTTCCCTGTGCGCAGATCATGTCATGGGCATTTCTCTCTCTTTCTAGGGTTATTTGGTCACCATCTGGAATGCTGGTTTTCCACGTAATCCCCTCAGTTTCTCCCAGATCCCCCCATCTGAGTCATGAGTTGAGAAGCTAGAAAGCTCCGGCACTGTGGTGGGACTGTGCAGGAATTGTTACTGTTTTTCTGTGTGATTGGAAGATAGCAAGTAAAGGAGGAAGAGAAATGAACCCAGACAGCTAAAGCCACATAGGAGAAATGGCAGTGAACATAAAGTTGACTTTAACCTTTCCTCTATGTTGCATAATTAGGAGCACAAGCTGCAGTTTTACCTGTAGCTTTTTATGGTGTGTGCTTGTGCAGTTACGGCCACACAGAGTGCCTTGATGAGTCACTTTCACTTTTGTACGTCTCAGTTAACCATGTTTTAGATAGATGCTTCTAGCTTTCCCTGAGCAGGACAGCATTTCCGTGTTTAGATGCACTCAGCAGAAGGAGCTGAGAAAGTTTGTATTTAAAATTGTATCTACAAAGCCCTGTAACCTGCCTACAGCAGATAGATTCACCTAAAAGTAAACATCAGGCAGTTAGCATTCTCTTTTACAGAATATGACCAGGTAAGTAGGGTTAATCTGTGGTTCATAACTACTAACAGTGCAGATGAACTGCTTGTTTCTAAAAAGATAAAAAATGGAAGTGATGCAGCAGGAGCTGTCAAACCCTGTCATGCAACTACAGACAGTTTAATGATTAAGAGTAAGAAAGTCTTCTCTTCATGGGATCCTTCAGAGGCCTGTCCCTAGCAGGCTGTGTGAATGATTCTAAGATAGGTCACAAGGCAGAGTGAAGCCCGGTGAGTCAGGGTGTGTCTGCGTGTATTCTTACCTAACTGTTGCAGACATGACAGCCCTTTAATTTTACTACTTTTCCTGCATTAGCAGAGAAATAATACAACTAATCTCATCATAGATAACTTTTATGACTTTCTGCTCTGTAAATAAAATAAATTGTATATTGCTGTTTGCAGCCATATGTGTACACATCTAAGCACACGTATACAGAATCTCACCAAGCTATATACACACGCTCTCACATGGCTGATTTTTCATTATGGAATACCCAATATTCCATTAAATTATTGAAGACCATCCTGTTATATTTATTACAGAGGTCGCTGATATTGCTGCCAATTGTCAAATTTCGGTTTCCTGTTGTTGATTTTCATGCATGAGAAACACACAGCCTCTGGACTGATGCCAGAGCTCCATCAATCTCTCTAGGCTGCTTCGACCTCAGGATGTGTAAGAGTAGTGGATAAATTGGAAGATCAATGCCTTGTCCCTCCTGCTGTGCCAGCTGCTATTGAGAAATTAATATGAGGATCACTATAAATAAAAGATAAAAGATGATATGGCTTACAGTGTAAAATATTAAGGTTGGACACAATGTGTTCTATGAATATAAAACAAAAAGCTATGAAAATTAACCCTATAAGAGTATCACTGCCTTTGTGGATATGTGGAAAAGAGCAGGCTGGCAAGCAGAAAAGTTCTTTGACAACTGTTTAAAAAAGCATGATTCATCAAAACTGGCCACACCATTAAATATTTCAGGAAACAGTCTTTAGCCATGGTCTAGTTTATCAGAAAGAGACAGTGAAGTCATACAGTATTATGTGTTCAGAGAGCAGATGACTGGTGCATTTAATAATGTTACGCAGATTTTTTCAAGGGATGGTTTTTAAAGGTATTTATGGACCTAACGTATATTGGTTTCAATAGGTGCTGAGCATCTAGAATAAACCCCACAAAAAATGAACTGGAATTTTACTGGAGAAAGCCATTTAGATCCCTTGCAGGGTAGGGGGTGAAATGGGAGCACTTCAGTTCTAGGGGAAGTTACTGGGAAGTAAAGCCGTGTTACCCTTAGGCCTCAACTCCCCACAGGTACTTTAACAACTAACTCCCGCTGGATCAAGCTGGATGTTTAAATATCCAAAAGGAGCTGAGTTTAGTTTCCCCACAATGTGGCCTACGAATTCTGATGAGGTTGCTTCTTCCAGGAGTTACTACCTAAGCTTCAGGCGCTAGATCTACTTCCTCCTTACATAAAAATAACCTTACAACAAAACTCACCATGTGTGGAATACTTAACAGCGTGAAGTCTTGGCTATGAGATCTATGGCTCAGGTACATCCTATCTAATTTGCGCACCTAATGGAGATGACTAATATTGAATATTTTTCCCTTCAGTTGGATGACAGATGGGACTTCACTTTGTAATTACTAGAGATTTGCATAGGGAGATTTAAATGTGGTTTGAGTCTCCCACTGGAGCTGTCTTTCTCATCAGGGTAGTTAGGAAACATGGGGCAATCCCACTCATTAGATAGACACCAAGTCAGATGAGAGACATATATGCCCCATAAGGGACTGTCCCATAAGAAATACCTTCAAAATCAGGTGATGTTCTTGGTGTGTTGTTCTTGTAAGTTTCCTCACCATTCAGAGACATTTAATTTTCCAAGAACATTTAGGCCTGTCACTTCCCTGAGTTATAAAAAAGCAATTTAATTCACTAAATGGTGAGTGAAACTCCACAAAAATCCATGAAGAAGTTCAGGAATTTAAAGTCAGAGTGTCAGCTTTGTATTGTCCACAGTTGTGTTCACATAAGGAAATGAGTAGGATGGAGTTCTGATTTATATTCTGACCTTATTTATATTTGCATTTAAACTGCTTAGGTATTACAGTAATTTCCTTTTGAGCCAAATTCTCTTCACATAGTGAAGCACAACCCATGTGGGATGTGGTCTGCCGTCAGTAGAGCATTTTTTTGTGCTTCTGAAGCAAAAATGAACTTTTATGAACTGTGATATCATACTTTGATTCCCTGGATAACATGCAATAGCCAGAACAGGTTTCATTTTTCTCTTGATGATGACATAACGCACCATGCACAAATTTTAGGAATAACTGATTCTCTCTAAGTCTGTCTTTCCCATCTTCACACACACACAGCTGCCCATCACCCTAGACATAGCTATGCACCAAGACAAAAAAGAACAACTGAATATGTTTCTTATTGAGTAGGTTAACAATTTCCTTAAATACAAAAGACACTTGTACTGTAGAATACAGTATTCATTGGGACCAGATTGCCTCTGGTGAATACAGAATGAATAGAATGTAATGGGGACTGTCTAGACCTCTGCTCTCAAATCACCTGAATGTGGAAATGACTGAATAAATTGCACCCATGATGGAGTACTCAAATTCTTCTTTGTTGTCATGTGCATTCATGCAACCACCTTAAAGCTAGAGACTAAGTCCAATGTGGTGTACCATTACATCTACCCCAGCCGATGACAGTGGTTCTATACTGCAGTCTGAATGACACATAAAATAACTTGCAGCTAATTAAGTGCAGAGAACCCTGGCAGCATGAATTCATATCAAGTCTCAGCAGACTTTTTGTCATGACTTCTCCCACCCTTACTTCTCTCCAGCTACTGTTGGAATTTTTGTCTGTGCTGATATCCGAATTGGGATTCAACAGGTATTACCAAGCAGATTGATTTAACATTTCTTTTCAGGATTTCAGAGTAATGACATTTCAGTTATTTGGTGATGAGTAGAGAATTTCCCATAATATATATGATTTCAATAGACCATTTTGCTAGCATATGAAATCTGGGACATTCCAAGACAACAAAGCAGGATTTGGCAAGCAAATTGTGTCCATGTGAAATAACACAGTGCCATTAAAAGCTTATACACACGTGCATGTATACACACACACACATGCACACACACATGTGATTTAAATAAAAGTGTGATTGAAAAGAAAAGATCAGGTTGCAATGAAGTGAAGAGATGGAAGATTGAAAGAAAATGACAATTTAAGAGAGTCTTAATAACATTTTGCTAGGAATTCAGACTTTTCAGAATTTATGTAATCACTGTTTGAGCTTGAAAAAAAGGAAGATATTCCTGAAAACTTTGTTTAGGCAATCTTTCTTGTCCATTTGTATTGTCAGAAGGAAAATTGATTATTCAGTGGCAATATTACACTAGACAGAAAATAGACCCTTCTTCACAGCTCCAGCTGGCTACTACTCAAAAGGAAAAAAATTGTAAGGATTCTAACTCTTTTAATAGCAATCATGTATCTAATAGGTTGATCTGTTAGGGCTGCAGGTGAATTTATTGAAAGTTTATGCAAAGAGATTTGCTATTCATACTTCCAAACTCATATCTTCCTTTCCCAAGCCTTTTCACATTCAGAGTTCAATTCAAATGTAGCATATAATTTATGTCCCACCTAAAGACAAATCCATGAAACTTGTTTCTTATTTATAGCCACATCTCCTAGACAGTGAAAAAGGCTGGTTCTTGTTCAACTTCCTGGAAAGAATTCCCAAAGTATGAGGGGTTTTTCCCTTCCCCCCTATCTTTTTTCTCTCTTTCACAGCCTGTACTTTTTCTTAAGGGCCAAAAGTATGCAATACAAAGGGAAAAGAAAAAAATTAAAGATCAACGCCTTCTCTCCCTGCAGTGACTGCCTTGCTTGAGAAATGAATATGAAGATCACCATAAATAAAAGATAAAAGATGATATGGCATTTGGAGTAAAATATTAACACCAGGCACAAAGTGATATATCAAAGTCTGACCAAATTAACCCCCTGGGATAAACAGAGGCCCTGTTTATGTTGCATAGGAAAACAGGTAGTGGAGAATTATGTCTGTGTGTGCTGCATGCATGTGTGTATGCATGGCAAAGGCACAGAATGCACACACCCATCTCTCTCTCTGCATCAATCCCATTCTATCCCAACATATATATAGACCCAATGTTTGTGTATAGACCTACATTTGTGACTACACACATATTAGTGAATTCTTTCATTATATATTTGTGATTTATATTCCCACGTACAGTGGCCATGAAAGGTGGGAGAAAGAAAATGATTGAAAGGAAATGCTACTTATGTGTCTGTAAACCTGAATATAAAATACATACAAACAAAAGCATGCATGGATGCATCCAAATATATGTATATAAATGTGCAAAAATAAAATGTATATGTGTATATTGCAGCACATTACACATTTGCACATATATATCCTATCTGCATGTGCACGGGTATGTCTGTATTTCTATCTTCTGTAGATACACAGAAGATGTGTTTAAGCATAAAGGATAAACATTTATGTATTTATTTATTTATAAACACACAAATACATGCATGTGTGACATGAACCATCCCAAATCCCTGAGAGAACTATTCTGTGCATTTCCTGCCTTCTTGATCCTCTTTAGGTGACACCTGCAAGAGGCTTTAAGTTGGCTTCTCCTCTGAGCTGCACAGGAGAGCAATCACTTCTTATTCTATACAGGGATGCTTACTTAATATCTTGTTGGCAGATGCGGCAGCCAGAAGTTCCTTTTTCCATGCTTTCAAACAAAAAAATACATAGAAAACCATGTTTTCCATTAAGTTTTACACCAGTCTTTTTTTCTAGCTTATCTTTCATTAGATTAATGCTGGTGTAAAGCCCTGCTGGAAAATGCATTTTAGGCATCCATCTAAGAAGGCATTATTTAGTAGATGTACTTGAAATTGTTAAAAGCACAGACTTTAAAAACTGTCCTATCCTACAAAGCAAACAGGTATTGAGCCTTGTAACTCAACAGTATTTTTTGACTACTTAGATATCAACCTTTTTCTAAAACAAGAGTAATGACATAGAAGAACCAAATAACCCAGTCTGTGACTATGTTGGACACTTAGGCTGAATCATACATTGGGCTCATTGATGCTTAGATATGCATTTAGAGTAGAATAGGAAGCTTTGCTGCAGGAAATATCAGTACGTGGGTGGTTATTTCCTGGATTGAAGTAAAATTTGAAATTTGTATCAAATACCATTTCTTGGTAACAACAGCCAGAAGACTACAAACTATTTTTTAGCAATGTTAAGAAATAAAACCAATGTCTGCTGCCTCAGACCATGTGTCAAGCTTATATTATGACATTTGACAGTCTGTGTGCTTTGAATATACATTACATCCTTTGCAGTCTTGTAGTATACTGGCCTTTCATGCTATGGCAACTACAGTCAGTATTTTTATTGTGTTTACTTTTTTCCAGTGTTCGTTTAACTGCTTAAATGTTGAACAGGAGATGAGTGCGAATTCTCCACTTGTCTGCAGTCTGGCTAGTCTATTAGTTAGCAAATTTGAAACACTAGAAGTCTGATTTATATCACTCTATATGCCTTAGGCATGGTCTAAAGGATATTGGTAAGGACATGGCAATGGAGGACAGGTCAACGGAGATAAGCAATAATCAGAGAGCTTCACATATTTTGTGAACTGTCACTAATTCCAAGTCTAATTCTCTTATACTATTAATAAACTGCAAATGCAATAGCAAGGTTTTTGAAAAATTGTTAGGGTATAGCTTTGGGTTTTCTTGTGCCACTCAAATACATTTTTAAAGGAGAGATGAAAACATTTATAATACAAGCCACATTTGCAGAGTTACTGTTGCATCTGGAAATATAACTAGTATACAACATTGTATTTTCACACGGTGTAAGAGTCTTAGCATTGTTAACCAAATATTCAGTTTGCTAGTGTCTTCATAGAGTCATTATTGCACGTCTGCTTACTAATATGGGCAAACAGTGGAAGGGGCAGGGGGAATAACGAGTAAAGAAAGCCTCGTATGCCAGTTATCATCACAAGTTACATACAGTCCTGGAAACATCTGAACACCCTTGCTGTAGTAGCATCTGTAGGGTAGACTTTAGAACAAGCTAAATAAAATATTACCAAAGTGCTGAGAGCCTTGAATCAGGCTTTATAACAATATCCATTTATTTCACTGGAGCTAACATTGATTTCTCTAACAAAGAGGTTTGCTCCAAAGAGTTCGAGGAGAGGGACATGGACAGCAATACAGACAAAGTAATAGATATTCATATCTGCAGAGATTTTAGGTTATCATAACAACACTGACATCGCTAGAGGTACACTGACATACACCGCTTGAACAACTGGTTGTAACAAGAATTAATCTACAGACATTTACACAGCCAGTTATACTTTATCAAAACTACACAATCCCTTATTTTCACTGCTTCATTTCAACTTCTGCATAGTGTAAGGAAGTCCAAACAACTTTACATTTGGTTTTTAATTTCTTACTCTCCTTTTGGCAATCTGGAAAGAATAAAAGGTTAATGAAGTTAAATGTCTTGGCACAGTCATGCTGTAGAGCTGCTTGATAAGAGGTGACTTGCAGCATTAAGGTGCCAACATTGTTAAAATAAAGTGTTTAAAGAGATGGAAGACATGCCATGTAAGGCCAAAATCTCATTATTAACAGTACAACTTGTAACATAAAGTATAATGAATGACATGATGCTATGTAAAAATATCCAGAGCATAGGATCCCTTAACCCTTATCAAGACTGTGAGAGGCAGAAGCAGTGAAAATAAAACCCTCAGAGGTTCAGTAACACATCTTATCACCGACTGTCTGCACAAACATTTATATCAATGCTATAAGAACAAGTATTATTTTTAAAATACTTGCAGGTATATTAGATTTTTTCACGTGCATATCATGGGCAGTTCAAATGAGGGTCCCATGGCTGAGCCTTGAAAGCTACTGCCTAATCCATAGAATCACAGAATCATAGAATCATAGAATGTGTTGGGTTGGAAGGGACCTTTAAAGGTCATCTAGTCCAACCCCCCTGCAGCAAGTAGGGACATCTTTAACTAGATCAGATTGCCCAAATGCCTGATTCTGGGAGACGTCAAGCCAAAAGCAATCCTTTTGTGTGAGGTTTTCTAGTTATAGGTCTGTCCTGCAGAAGGGAATATTTGGTCTCTGGGGGAAAGTAGGGTGGAAAGGTGTTTAGTTGATTGTGACTAGACTGCCAACAGACTTAAATAGATTTGGATAGGTTATTCCTTCCCTTCCTTGATAAGGTGCTTTTCTCCATACAGACTTTATTTCTTAAGCAATCAGCTTTCACTGGAAAAGTGTTGAAAAAGCAAAACTAAAGATCTCTACTCTAGGAAGGACTGAAGAGGATTATTAGCTGGTTGCTGCATAATAGCAATTCCAAAAAGACTTTTCACAGTCTCATCTCCTAGCATGAGCTAGAAATAAAGGACAGAGAGACTGAGACTCTTCAAGGACAGGTTAATGACAGGAAAAGGAGAAAAAGCCTCTCCGCACAGATTACTGACTCAGACAAAGAGAAGAATGCCTAAAAATTACACCAGAACACAGTTTATAGTGACTTTCCAAAATAATAAACAAAGAATAAGACAAAATTCTGTTATTCCACTCAGTGGACCAAGGAAGAGGAGGAAAATAATGAGCAAACCTTATTTAGAGAAAGACAGGAAAAGTCACATCAAATCCATCAGGTCAATGGAAACAACACTCAGAGGACAACTGATGCTTTGAAAGAAGTCCTTACTGAGGAGCAGTATTGAAATATATCTTCAGCTATATAACAGTGAAGAGGTCCGTTAGCTCTACATTGAAAACTGAGAAATTCCAAAGCAAGGGAAAAAATGTTTTATCTCTAATGCTGATTAATGAAATACATAATGCAAATATAACAGCCTAAGTGTAAATGTATGGATATGTAAATTTTCTTTTAATTTATTTGGACGAGTGGTGGAAGAAGGGCCAATATAGAGTAATTCCGTTTGTATTTTTAACTAACTGCAGTAGGATAGCAACTGCAGTAGGGTAACGCGTGGGGCAAGAAAGAATTTGGAAAATAGCAAGTAAGCAAGTGCTTATTTAAAGTAAAAAAAGGGAGTCTCAATGTTCATAATATATGGTGTTACAACAGGCCATGCAGCATTTGATAAATTGTAGAGAATAAGAATTTATGCAGAAAAGATGTGCTGTGTATATTTTCATATAAATTCCAGGAATATATTGTCATGACATGACCATTATTTTCACACATAGCCCTGCAAATGGATATGGTTATTAGACTAGGTATCATGTATTTAAAACAAACAAACAAACAAAACCCAAAAAGAGTAATTTTACCATTTTTCCTTCCATTGCCATTTTATATTTTTGTTTTATGTTTAATTTAATATGACTTAATCTTTGTGTATCATCTTTCTTCTTGGATACATTTTCTAGGGGAAATAATGGGATTTTGGCAAAACTGCTTTTCCTCATTACAGTGATACAAACCTGATGGCTAGGTACATGATATTCTCTGAAGCATTCGTCCACATAAAAGTCCTGGTAAAAAAAAGAGGAGCTATTACTCACATTTTACATGTGGGACAACTAGGGGAGAGGGTCCGAATCATACACATGCAGGTACTTCTAGACATGAAAGGAGGCAGGTCCACTTTTGTAAACTGCAATTCACTGCCTAGATCGCGGATACATTGCGAAGTGTTGTTTGCTGTTGTGTGTTCGTTCTTATTCCGAGGTACTGGCAAGAGAGCTATCTTGCATCTTTTCTCCACAAGTGAGCAGGACGAACAGGAGAGGTAAACAGCACTGCTCCAGGCAAAGGAGGACAGGCCGTCAGTATTCTGTGATTTTGTCTGTTGTTTTCCTTGCCACAGGGTGTTGTCAATGCTAAATTTCTGTTTGGGATCAGAAAATGAACAGAAAAACTCAAGGAAGAATAATGTATTGAACACAAGTGCAAATAAACATGCCAGCTCTAGTTCAGGTCTCTGCATCATAAATCCCCAGAAAGGAGGAGACTATTCTAGGGAAGTATCACTGTGTTCTTGCCCTGCATTTATACTCCTCCCTAGGCGCCCTGTCAGGAGCAGGATGCTACAGTAGGTAGACCTTTGATCTGACCCAGTACAGGTAATTTTATGTAAAAATGGATGAAAAAAATAGGTTGATTGACTTGAAACAGAATGGAGAATGAAAATCAATTCATTCAGGGAGAGCAAGACTAGGAATGTACAGAGCTAGAACAAAAGTATGAACTGTTGTGAGAAAGAGCCTTGCCCTCTCAAAGAAAATATAAAGGAGTGAATAGTGCATTTTCTCCTATTTTTTTCCCCCGTCCATCTCTCAGTTGTTTCCATTCTTATGCAAAGTATGTCCACATATGCAAATTAACCGTGTCATTATTGTGTTCAGGATACTGGCAGGTATGCCAAAGCTCACACTTTTCTGCACCATGATACAACACTGCTCCCTGTAGACAGTCTGTCTACAAGGACAACTAAGCATGTATCACAGGATGGGTAACTCCTCAAACCTACTCCTCTGCAAGTTGGATTGTTCTAGATGCTGAAAAGTATTAGTGAGTGAGTGCAGTTCATGAAGTCTTGTCTGCTTTGTTGTACACTTTCCCTGTTACAAGCCATAGAAATGTCACTTCATACTGGATTCACTACTTAATCAATACCTATATATAATGTTTATGTCTGTAATTCACTTTCCTGTATCTCTTTTATATATACACATATATATATGTGTGTGTATATACAGATATATATATATAAAAATCTAATAATAAAAATAACATGCAATTGGGAAAATGTGAAAGAGAAAGTGACACCAAGGGATATTGCCCAGAATAGAGGTCACTGCAGCCCTTCATATACACAAGAAGCAAATAGAGGTATTACTATCATTACTGTAACATGTCTGTCTACAAATTAACAATTAGCAGCTTTGACTATGCTAAGAAAGTTCACTTTTTGGTATGAGCTAACCAAGTTAAATCATGGGAAATCAAAATGAAGTTACTGCTCTCCAAAGGAATCATAAAAATATGTATGGGCACTGGGAATGCATGTATAATTTTGTACTTTTATTTTCTATATTTTAAAGGCTATTACTTTCTAACATTTTTTTCTTCATTAAAAAAAAGTGAGATCTGTACAGTGTTCTGATCGCCATGTAAAATGGCTTCTACTTGCCACGATGACTTTAGATTATGAAGCAGTCTAAAAGCAGTGTAAAGAGCTATAGATTGTTTCTGTACTCACATTATCAGTTCTTCCTACCAGCATTATCTATCACTAGGTGGAAATAATATTGACATTTTTCTCCCTAAAGGAAGCACAGGGATCTTGCTATATGGAGGTAATTTAGGATCAGAACTTCAGTTCATTGTTCTCCAGAAAACGTTTTCAAGATGACATTTGTAAAGAGTACCTTCTGGATTGCTGTTCAAGGTCTGTTGTAAAATTTCTTCTTCTAAATGAAGAGGAATGCCTTTCATCTTTTAAGAAGAGCAATCAGAGGAAGCCAGGACTACAGAAAAACAGGAACATGAAAGAACAGGAAATAGAACTATATCCCTTTATTTTTCTGAAAGTAACAACACCATATATTTGTGACTTCTATTTTTATCACCATATATGTTTTTCTTGACAGTTATGTATGGCAGCTCATGCCAAATTATGAATGATGAATCAATCTTTGCTTCAGAGAAGCATGTAACTAACATTTAAAAGGCTGTTCCTTGTGTATTACCAGCAAGTTAGACTTCATAAAATGATCATTTATCCCTGTGCCAGATCATAATGCCACCTCCTTCTTTTCCTTGCAATAAAATATTTTTTCAGCTAAATAGTGAACTGTCTGTTACTAAAATGTGTTTTTTAAAATCAACTAGTATAATACTTTGTCCCTTTATCAATGGCGCGGATGGTTTTTTTTTCCCTCTTTTTCTTAAAGAAAAAACTCTCAACTCAAGAAACAAATCTGCTTTTCTGGATTTCGTATGTGTTCAGTAATTTCTAAGTGGTTCCAGACACATTCTGTATTTGGCCACTCATTTAATCAAAATTCATCTCCTACAAATTTTGGCTTAAATTCTTCTGCAGGATTTGATTTCTTGGTTCCTACAGAGTTAGTAATCTATCTGATTATTCATTGTCCAGCAACTTAGTATTTCTTTTCCAGAATCAGGTGCCCAAATTTGTCTTTGACATCATGTCTAACGCACAGAAATAAACAGTGTTTTCTCAAATACTGAACAAAGGAGGTGGCTCAACTCAGCTCTCTCACAAACCCAAATGAATATGATCAGTGATCACTGAAAGCCATTCTTAAGATTCTTAGAGGCTGATTGACAACATGATCAGCCTAATAGCAAGTGCACTGTGGTTCATGTTCATGCCTCCACGATCCTTGATAATAGGCAGTGATGGGCTCTGGATCCAGAAGAATTATAATCAGTAGGCATAATTTTCCACAATGTGTGGCATAGCTCTGCCTGGCAGTGGAATTTTAAGCTATTGTTCACTTATATTCTGTCATATGTCACAAAACTCTGAGCTTTCTCTTGGATACAGAACTACAAATTTGCTAGCCATTTTTCTGGCTCGGTAGTGGAGGAATCAGTGGAATATCAGTAGTAAAGTGAGCTATGTAGCACATGAGGAATTATATAACTATCCGTCTGTCTGTCTGTCTATATATCTATCTATCTGACAGGATGCCTTCCTAGCAAATATCCACCTTTCTTACGATGTTTAAAATAAGAAAGGAGGTGTTTTTTAAAATCTTCATAACAGTTGACTAACTCAATTCTTTAATCAAGTAGTCTTCTTGTAATAAAGGAATAAGGGTCACTTCCTAGATTTATGGGGGAGGAGTAACCTTTTATATAAATGGCAGGTTTCCAGAAAGGGAGAAAGCTCGTTATTATTCCTAAACTATCCATTTTCATCTCCCTTTCAATAGTATGTTAACTCCTAAGAACAGTAATTTTTAACCACAAGTGAATAAATGAAGCACAGCCAGGCAGAATAAAATAAGTGCAGCTACAGTGAGTGGTCTGAATTCAAGGTTTCAAATAAGGAGAGGGAGCCTTCCACGGTTCATTGCACAAAATGTTTGTCAA
Source organism: Rissa tridactyla (assembly GCF_028500815.1). NCBI lineage: Eukaryota > Metazoa > Chordata > Aves > Charadriiformes > Laridae > Rissa > Rissa tridactyla. The sequence goes on along the minus strand of NC_071497.1, from coordinate 45,023,490 downwards.
TGAAGTTTATGACTTGGTTTCTAAGAGTTTCAAACAAACTATAGCCTGAGGCATTACTTGGAAGTTCAGGCTCAATGGGCTGGTACAGATACAAGATGGCAATTTTTGGCAGTACATAAGCAACTCTTCAGCAAGGAGGGAAGAGTTACAGGTGCCATGTTTGTGGAAAAATGTCTTATCACCCAGAGCATGATGCCTGTCTCAGCATTAGTGGCTGTGAAGGTAAGAAATACTTGTTTCACCAAGTGAAAAGACAGAATTTTTCACACCCTAAGACAGATATCCATCTACTATGGACTTTTGATGGGAAATAGTTGCTTGAGATATTGAGATGCTTCCCACAGTTTTTCTATGTCTGTCTCACATACATTTCTCTAAACTTGTCTGTGATTATATATGTAATATATGTAGTGGAAAGTTGGACAAAATTAATGATATATCCAGGATAAGGAGGAGAAAACACTTAACATCACAGCAAAGAAGACTGCAGAAATCTGAGGTCTCCAATTGTTTTTGTATTTGTATTAAGAACCCTGTCAGAGGAAAAGAAAATATTGCAACAGGGGTGAAAGTGTTTTCAGTAAAAGGAGTTTCCTTCAGAAGTTTTCTAGCAACTACATATTTAAGTTGTTGATATCTTTTAACTCAGAAGAAGAGCACAGAACAATCAGATCCTCCAAAAGCAGAGCTGTGATCTCTGACTTAATATCACCCAGTGAAACATGGGGCAGAAATGGATGACAAGGCCTGAAATTCCCCAGCCACTTCCAGAAACTTGAGGGGGTAAAAAACCTCTCAAAACTCAGGAGTTTTGAGAGTGTTTTTTCCCAAACAGTTCTGTGGTATCACAAGGCTGCTAATCCAGACAAATTTATAGGAATCTGATCTGAGGGGTGTATAAAACTTCACTTTTTGGAATGCTCAACCCTTCAGATGACTGAGGTGAAATACTCAGTATTCAGACGATTTTTGTCTCAGTAAGAATTGGCTAAGGTTTTAACTCTGGAGAAGAAACACAATGTAGCCTACAGTGCACTGATGGCCTAAATTCAAAAGGACACTTATTTTCCAAATACTGGAGTCAATCAACTTAAACCATGTACTCCCACCTCTTTCTTAACTGTTTACTTTTTCTTATGCTTACCAAATCTGCTTTTGCTGATAGAACAACACATCAGAAGTTGGTAACTGTCACAGACAAACAAATAATTCCATTTGCATGACTTTTGCATAAAGCAACACCTTTCTGTTTGCACTGTGTCACATAAGAACAATTTAACTTGCCCAGTAGTGGCTGCTCATTGTTGCTGATTAAGCTATTGTCGCATTTAAATCAACATAGTAACTTTTTATTATTATTATATTTTCTGTCTGATGAAAAACTACACGTAATAACAAAAAAACCCAAGAATTGGCAGTCAAATTCCAAATAGCTCACAACTCACAATTCTGAGTTATGTTTCCGACATTAATATAGGACAGATATGAATGGAGAATAATATATTGTTATGTTAAAAATCTCAGCTGACTCATATTTTCTGCAATACTTCTCACTAATTAAAGCAAAATACCTTGTGGAATACCTTTTCAGTTATTTGACTAGATTTCATTAATTCTGGGGATTGAAGTCAATATAAATTCATTCTTACAAATTGAGACTTCGAGCATCATCCATTTGCTCTGCTAACACAGTCAATGGGACCTGCAAACAGTTACTTGTTCTGCAGTAGACAAAAGGCATGAGAGTATAAAACAACTGCAGTCAATCAATATTATTTGTACCCAATATCTTGGAGCAGAGATGGTCACCTCTAAACATGAAAGCATCCTTAAAAAAACATTGAAGGAAATCTAATGAATTGATGCACTTTCTCTCTCCTGCTTTTGAGCTGTACTACTTCCTCCCTTCTTAGAATTATAGAATCACAGAACAGTTTGAGTTAGAAGGGGCTTTTAAAGCTCACCTAGTCCAACCTCCCTGCAATAAGCAGGGACATCTTCAACTAGGGCAGGTTGATCAGAGCCCCATCCAACCTCACCTTGAATGCTTCTAGGGATGGAGCATCTACCACCTCTCTGGGCAACATGTTCCAGTGCCTCACCACCCTCATAGTAAAAAATTTCTTCCTTATATGTAGTCTGAATCTACTCTTTTTCAGTTTAAAACCATTACCTCATGTCCTATCACAATAGGCCCTGCTAAAAAGTCTGTCCCCATCTTTCTTGTAAACCACTTTGAAGTACTGAAAGGACACAATAATGTCTCCCTGGAGCCTTCCCTTCTCCAGACTGAACAGCCCCAACTCTCTCAGCCTGTCTTCATAGGAGACATGTTCCACCCCTTTGATCATTTTTGTGGCCCTCCTCTGGACCTGTTCCAACAGTTCCATGTCTTTCTTGTCCTGGGGGTCTCAGAGGTGGAAGCAGTTCTCCAGATGGGGTCTCACCAGTGCAGAGCAGAGGGGCAGAATCACCTCCCTCGACCTGCTGGTCACCCTTCTTTTGATGCAGCCCAGGATATGGTTGGTTTTCTGGGCTGTAAGCGCACATTGCTGGCTCCTGTCCAGCTTTCCATCCACCAGTACCCCCAAGAGCTTCTCAGCAGGGCTGCACTGAATCCTTTCACTCCCCAGCCTAGTATTGATACTGAGGCTCTTCTGAGCTCCTGGTTGTTTATATTTTTTTCTGAATGTTCTGCTGCTTTGGCATTTTTATAGCTGCCTTCGTTTTTTTTACAGACAATGTAAGAGAAGACTCCTTGATGTCCTCCTATCGTATAGATTAACTCTAGAGAGCTAATTCTGCTGAGAAGACTGTTAAATCTATTGAACAATACTCTGTGGACAAAAAACAACCTTGGCAAAGTCCATGAGAGCAGGATTTTCTTGCAGGTCTAGGCAAGCTTATAGGAGACTTTACAGAAGGAAGGAAGGTGATATTGCAAAGAACCTGAAGTGTGGTATGTGTTTGGCTATGTTAAAGTTTCAAATGGAAAACAAATAGGCTGAGGTTGAAATACTTTACAGTGATTTTTTTCCTTTATTTTTTACACAACATTTGCACCTACAGCCGGAATGAGTAGGTGATTTCCTCCAGAAGCAAGGAATTTACTTTTATAAATACATAGGAATGGAAGGCTCCAGCTCATTTTCAGTGAGTTTCCCTTATTGTTATCACCAGTACTGGGCCAAGAACGGAGAACCCAGTCATTGAAGTAGATGAAGAATGTAAACCAAGAGATGATTTGTGAAGAAGATCCTGACCACAAGCCTATGTGAGGACAGAAAGAGGCGGGAAACGCTGAAACAAACTCACATGCATGATGGAGTGTACTACAGTCGTCTAATAGCCATGTAAATCCTGCAGAAAATACACCATGGAGATGCCTACAGTGTGCTGAAAGTTGGTCAGCAAAGGCTGGTGGCCCTCCTTGCATGCTTGGAGTTCAACGAGGCTAAAGGTGCTAACCTCAACTGAGCCTGCAGTTTGGCATTACTGAAATCAGTAGGAGTGCTGCTGGAGCTGTCTCAGAGGCAGGTCGAGTTCAGCATGAGTACAAGTATTTCAGAGCTTTCACAACTAGTTAAAATACAAGCCTGATAATACTGCCACTCTCATATCACTTCTGAAATCCAGCAGAAGGTGGTTAATATTGATATGGTTAATATACATCAAACAGGATTCCTTTAATTTTTTGAATTGAAAAATTCTCCACAGTGTTGACATTTCTTCACTGAACTCTCAGGATTGTTTGGTTTCAGAGACTGTAGGGCCCAAGACACATTTTGTTTTAAATAATCCTTCATAAAAAATTCAGCTTTCAGTCTAATATGATTGAAACTCAGCTTGAGTGTGTTTTATAATGCATTGAACTGGAAAGACTATGGGTGTTGAATTATTCAGAAACACGATAGGGAAAATAGTGATATATATGTGTGCATACAGGGAGGGGTGATCAAAGAAATCAGGGTGACTTGATATGTCTTGTTATCTCATTTTATTTACTTTTCAGAACTCATCCAAATATTAGAGGGGAAAAAATCAATATCAATTTTCACCTCTGTCACGTTCCACACTTCAATTATTAATGAATGTCAAATTTGACCACATTTCTTCATACCACCTGCTCTGCAATAATATTTCTGAGCCTTTATTAAAAATGTAAAATTGTCATTGAATTTCCAAATATGATTCTCCGGTGGCTAATTCAGCTTGTTTTATTAATAAGTGAGTTCTGATGAGTAATACTAATTTAATACGCCTGCATGTAAGATTAAACCATAAATTATTCCTGCTGAAGGTGATGAGATTTGACTGCTGTGCAGTTGTTAGGCAATAACCTGCTGCATTAACCCGTAAGCACACTGAAGAAAAGAGGTTCCTTTACAAAAACAAAAATGTTAATATTTTCAGTTTATTTCAAGAATCTTCTGTATGTTTTTATTTACACTAGTCCTTCCCAGTGTACCTTTTGTTTAAGATTATTAAAACAATGAACAGCTACCACACAGTGAATTACATACATATACTACAAACATACACAATACATACATGTACACACAGAAATATACACATAGAAGAAATATAAAATCAGAAAGCTCTCAGTCTTTAGTGATTGGAAAGGAATCTAAAATGAGAATTGTTTTCAAACAGGCTTTGACCTTATTGTCACTCACATTAGAACCCTTTATGGCAGCATTTACTGCTGTTCCTGGAGTTAAATAATACTCCCACTTTCCGTGTAGGATTAAGAGCTGGAAAGTGAATTGAGTTCTGACAGAACCGAGACCATTAAAATAGTGTTTAATTTATGGCTTTACCCACTTTTTTTTTTTCATACTACTTTTAGTTGAGACAAGAATAGTCAAATTGTTTTTAACATAAATAACAAATTATTCCGAATCCTGGTTAACCTGAAGGAGGTTAAGATGTACCTTTCAAAGTGTGGTTTCGGGATATATTTCTTTTGATATATTGCATTTAAAATCTTGCAGACTGAGCTGATATTTAATGATTGCAATTCATGTAACATTCAACACCTTTCCTATTTGAAGAGTAATCTCAGGACAAAATAACTTCAAAATTTTCAGAATATAAGACCAGAAGTTATTGTCCCTCAGGCAGATAGACCATTTCATAATAATATTGTATCCATTTGTCATTTCTAAACAGGGCAGCGTGATAACATACACATACATTCAAATGTACACAGACAAACTTCATCTTCCTCTTTATTACTGAAGTTCAACAATACACTGAATTGCATTATTCACCACAATTTTATAATAATTTGATTTTTTCTCTCAATGTTAAAATAAAGACACTAAGTTGAAAATGAGCTAGCAGTGTGCTCTGGCAATAGAGAAGGCCAATAGCACCTTGGGGTGTATGAACAGGAGCAAGGCCAACAGGTTGAGAGAGGTGGCTATTTCCCTCTACTTAGTGCTCACTAGACCACACCTAGATGCTGTGTCAGGTTTGACCCCCACCCCCGCAGGAAGGACATTGATGAGCTAGACAGAGTTCTGTGGAAGGCAAGCAAGACAGACACGGGCTGGCAAATAGTCCCTGCAGGGAGATGCTGTGGGACTGAGACTTGTTTAGTCTGGAGAAGGCATGGCTTCAGAGGCACTTACCATCAGCACCTCTGTGGAGGAGTACAAGGAAGTGCAGCTAGGTTCTTCACAGCTGTTTATAGTAGGAGGACAAGAGACATCAGAGATAAAATGAAAGAAGAGAGGTTTAGACTGGGTATCAGGAGAAATGTTTTCCCAAAAAGGACAGTCCAGCAGTAGAGCCGAGGTCAGGAGAGGCCATGCCATATCCATCCCCAGGGTCTTCAGATCTCATCTGTATAAAGCTCTGAGTGATCTGGTCTGATCATGAGATCAAAGTTAATTTTTCTCCTGTCCCTTCCTACCTAAATTATCATAATGTTCTCTGAAGTGCATTGAATGAGGGAAAACAAAAGATATCTGGTGATTAAAGAACCCATCTTGTGAATTCTCTTGGAACTGCTGTCAAAAGTGAAATGGTGGTAGCTTGTTATCACAACCTCTTGCCAGCTAAGGTATAGCAACACAAACATAATTTAAAGGATATAACTAGTAGTTCATAGCTTATCTATTTCTTCACAGGGTGGTCAAGTCTTGGGTATTCTTAAACATTAATCTTTTCCTCCCTTGCCTTGCCTTGCCTTGCCTTGCCTTGCCTTCCCTTCCCTTCCCTTCCCTTCCCTTCCTGGGAGCCAGGGTTAAGGACATCACCAGGAAGCTTCCTCGCTTGATACAGTTGTCAGACTATTGCCCATTATTGATCTTCCATGTAGGTGGAGAGGAAGGTGCAACTTGTAGTCCAGAGCAATCAAAGGGGACTTTAGGGCCTTGGGAAGGTTGGTGAGGGAATCTGGGGCACAGGTTATTTTTTCCTCACTCTTTCCAATTGCAGGCAGTGACATCAGAAGGAACAGACGGATTCAGTCTATTAATACATGTCTTCATACATGTGTCACCACCACAGTTTCAGTTTTTTTGACAATGGGATGGCCTGCATGGCACCAGGCTTGCTGGCATCAAATGGGAGACACCTTTCTCAAAGGGAGAAGAAGGTCTTTGCCCAAGAGACTGCTGGGCTGATCAACAGGGCTTTAAACTAGTTGTGAAAGGGAAGGGGGTAATAATATCAGGCTTGCCTGTGACAAACTGTGGGGCAACACATCAGGGTTAGAGGGACGGGGCACTAGTAAGGGCCTTCAACCTGTTGCCCTGCAGCATGCTGGGGACACTGCATCACAGTCAAAGTCTTACAGAGATGAGCCAGGGTCTCCTGAGGTAGTCAGAGTCAACAGGGAAACACCCGTGAAACACCTCAAGGGGTATTCCTCTAAAAAGGTGACACAGTAAACAGCCCAGCTGAAGTGCCTCTGTGAATGTACGCAGCATCAGCAACAGGAGGAGCTGGAAGCTACTGTGCTGCTGGAAAGCTATGATATAGTGGCCATTACTGAAACCTGGTGGGAAAAATCCTGTGACTGGAGTGTGGCTGTTGATGGCTACAAGCTGTTCAGAAGGAACAGGCAAGGAAGGAGGGGTGGAGGTGTTGCCCTCTATGTTAAGGAATGGGTAGAGTGTGAAGAGATGTCCCTAAAGAATAGCCAAGAGGAAGTCGAAAACTTATGGGTAGGAGTTAGAGACCACAAGACAGGGACCTGGGGGACAAAGTCTCTCCCATTGTAAGTGAGGACAAGGTTCGTGACTGCCTGAGGAGCCTGAACATAAACTAGTCCATGGGACCTGATGAGATGCATCCCAGAGTCCTGAGGGAATTGGCTGATGTAGTTGCCAAGCCACTCTCCATGATATTTGAAAAGTCGTGGCAGTCAGGTGAAGTCCCTGGTGACTGGAAGAAGGGAAACATTGCATCCATTTTTAAAAAGGGTGGAAAGGAGGACCCCGGGAACTTCTGACCTGTCAGCCTCACCTCTGTGCCTGGGAAGATCATGGAACAGGTCCTCCTAGAAGCTATGCAAAGGCACATGGAGGACAGGGAGGTGATTTGAGACAGCCAGCATGGCTCTGCTAAGGACAAGTCCTAGCTGACCAGCCTAGTGGCTTTCTACAATGGAGTGACTACATCAGTGGACAAGGGAAAAGCAATGGATATCATCTATCTGGACTTCTGCAAGACCTTTGACATGCTCCCCCACAACATCCTTCTGTCTAAGTTGGAGAGATACAGAAACAATGGGTGGATTGTTCAGTGGATAAGAAACTTGCTGGAGGGTTACATCCAGAAGGTAGTGGTCAATGGTTCGATGTTCAGATGGAGAGGTGTGACAAGTAGTGTCCCTCAGGGACCCGTACGGGGACTGGTGTTGTTTAATATCTTCATCAACGGTATAGACAGTAGGATCAAGTGCATCCTCAGCAAGTTTGCCGATGACACCAAGCTGAGTGGTGCAGTTGACATGCCAAAGAGATGGGATGTCATCCAGAGGGACCTGGATAAGCTAAAGAGGTGGGCCCAAGAAAGCCTCATGAAGTTCAACAAGGCCAAGTGCAAGATCATGCACTTGGGTTGGGACAATCCTTGTTATCAATACAGGCTGGGGGATGATGTGATAGAGAGCAGCCCTGCGGAAAAGGACTTGGTGGTACTGGTGGATGAAAAGCTGGACACGAGCCAACAATGTGCACTTCTAACCCAGAAGGTCATTTGCCTCCTGGGTTGAATCAAAATAAGCGTGGCCAGCAGATACAGAGAGGTGATTCTCCCCCTCTACTCTGCTCTTGTGAGACCCCACCTGGAGTACTATGTCCAGCTCTGGAGCCTTTAGCACAAGAAGGACATGGACCTGTTGGAGTGGTTCCAGAGGAGGGCCATGAGGGTGACCAGAGGGCTCGACCACCTCTCCTATGAGGACAGGCCGAGAGAGCTGCGACTGTTCAGCCTGGAGAAGAGAAGGCTCTGGGGAGACCTTACATCAGCCTTCGAGTACCTGAAGGAGGCCTACAAGAAAGCTGGGGAGGGGCCGTTTGCAAGGGCATGTAGCGATAGGATGAGGGGCAATGGTTTTAAACTAGAGCAGGGTAGGTTTAGATTAGACATTAGGAAGTCGTTCTTTACAATGAGAGTGGTGAGACACTGGAACAGGTTGCCCAGGGAGGTGATGGAGGCCCCATCCCCTGGAGACATTCAAGGTCACGCTTGATGAGGCTCTGAGCTACCTGATCTGGTTGAAGATGTCCCTGCTTACTGCAGGGGGGTTGGACTAGGTGAACTTTAAAGGTCCCTTCCAACCCAACACATTTTATGATTCTATGATTTGTATCATGCATTTTTCACACCCCAAATGGTACTGCAACCTATCACTCCGTACAATGGCCTGACTGCTTTGTGTGCATTTATAGCCATACATACAAATTAATGTTTTTAAAAGGAAACACTTGTATTATTGCTGAAATCCAAAGCAGGGAGATAAGGGGTTAGAGGTTTTAGGTCTGTATTTTGGCCTGTCTGATTTAATTTGCAGTGAAATCTTCCTGGCACACCTTTCACTGCCTTTGAAACATATGAGTCTTCTGCCAAACCAAGAAAGATCACGTTCCTGTATTTCTCAGCATAACAGAAATGTATAAAGTAAAGCACACCAACTTGTTACCTTATTTTTAAAACATATCTATCTGACCCCATTGGTCTACCTTAGCGTGTAGGCCGGTTCCAACTTGTGAAGAATATTTAGGGTGTTTTTTTCTTTCTGTGCGACCTGCTCTGGGTGACCCTGCTCTGGCAGGGGGGTTGGACTAGGTGATCTCCAGAGGTCCCTTCCAACCCCTACCGTTCTGTGATTCTGTGATCTCAATAAATTCTTTCAGTTCAGAGTCTCAAAAAAAGACTGAATGCACAGTAGCAATGCAGCAAAGATATGGGGTTCCAAATAGCATGACAATATGGTAGCTTAGTGCCAGACAGAACAGCTGGAAGAGCTACACAGAATAACAGCTGCTAAGTACAATAAGTGGTCAGTGAATGTGAAGTGCTCAGCAGAGAAAAATGTGTAGCAAGTAAGAGAGAATTATTAAATCACCCATAAAGCTCAGGGAGATGATTTTGTTTTATTAGACAGAAATATTTTGCAGAAGAATGTGAGAAACAGAATATTAAGACTATTTCTTTTTCTGGTGCTCTCTGGAATTGGTACATAAGTCTCAGAAATTAATCATAAGAAGATAAAGGAAAATTGGGGAGAGAGGGAAGGTTGCATCAGTATCACAGTTTTAACACAAAATAGATAGACATAAGGTAATTTATTACAGCAGATTCCTCAAATCTTTGAGGGAAAGGGGAGCCACACACATGATTCCAACTTGGTCCAAACAAGATGAATAATATAAAGGGAGAGGTATTTAACAAGTAGACCGTGAACTATAGAAAGCATACAGAAAGAAAAAGCAGAAATACCTGATAGGTCTATAGTCAAAGGATTTTCTGAATGTTTCCAGAGTGGGATCAGATAAAATTTAGAGTCAGTTTTTACCTTTTCCTGACCAATTACTTGTCTGTTAAAATATACAACTTCAAAGTCTCATAAAAAGGCAGTAAAATGGTAAACACAGGTTGTTCCAGCACAGTAAATAAATAGACTTTCTCAAAGAGTTACTGAAAAGAGATCTTTCGTCACAACTTAACACAGTGAAGAGACAAGGGTAGATTTGTAGTTGTCACTACATGCAGCAAAACTACCTTTGACAAAGGTGTATAGCTATTAAGAGTGAATAATGTTGCACATTTCGGAGAAATCATCAACTCTTCTTGCAGACATCCTGTGTCACTGCAGACTGACTCAATGGACCAGTTTACCTGAGAAGTAAACTCTCAGTGCTCTCCAGCCCTTCAACTACCACATCATCTTTTTCACAACAAAAATCCCTACTAGCCCAGCTTCAGACCCAAATGTGGCATAGAAACAGAAGAGGTGACAATGACACATGATTCAGTAGTTCATATTGGACATTAGGAAAAGGTTTTTCACTAAGAGGGTGGTCGGTCACTGGAACAGGCTCTGCAGGGATGTGGTCCCAGCACCAAGCCTGTCAGAGTTCAAGGAGCGTCTGGATGATGCTCTGAGTCATATGATTTAGTTTTAGGTAGTCCTGCGAGGAGCAGGGAGTTAGACTTATTGATCCTTATGGGTCCCTTCCCACTTGAGATGTTCAATGATTCTCTGACTTCTGAAAGATATATACAAAGGTCTGTTGTCCAAGCTGGTGCTGTTAGACTCTCTGGCAAACTTCACAAAACACAGCTGATTTGGTGGCAGAACATGCTAGGTGGCAGAAGGAATGGCAAGCACGAAATGGCATTAAACATCAAGTAAGATTCAAATGCAAGAAAGAAGTTAACTGTTTTTTTTCTAAATGGTAGTCTCCTTTCCTTACACAGTAAATCACATGGTAAGTTTAGCTGTTTTCGATGGCACCACTAACAATAGCTTGTGCACAGGCCTATATCCCTATGGGTAAGAAATAAAACAAAGGAGGCAGGAAACCTACATGGATGATCAAGAAGCTTCTAGAAAAACTCAAATGAAAGAAGGAAGTTTACAGAATGTGGAAAAAGGGACTGGCCACTTGGGAGGAGTATAGGAATGTTGTCAGAGTATGCAGGGATCCAACGAGGAAGGCTAGGGCCCACTTGGAATTAAACCTGGCAAGGGATGTCAAGGACAATAAGAATGGCTTCTTCAAGTACATCAGTAGTAAAAGGAAGACTAGGGAAAATGTGGGCCCGCTGCCGAATGAGGTGTGTACCCTGGTGACGGAGGATACAGAGAAGGCGGAGTTACTGAATGCCTTCTTTGCTTCAGTCTCTACTGCTAAGGTCAGCCCTCAGGAACCCCAGACCCTGGAGGTAAGAGAGAGAGCCTGGAGTAAGGAAGACTCTCCCTCAATTGAAGAGGATAGGATCAGAGATCATTTAGACAAACTTGACACCCACAAATCCGTGATCCTGATGGGATGCACCCACAAGTGGTGAGGGACCTGCCAGATGTTATTGCACTCCATCATCTTTGAAAGGCCAGGGAGAACTGGAGAAGTGCCTGAGAGCTGGAGGAAGGCTAATGTCACGCTAGTCTTCAAAAAGGGCAAGGAGGACCCAGGAAGCTACAGGCCAGTCAGCCTCACCTCCATCCCTGGAAAGGCGATGGAACAGCTCATCCTGGATGTCATGTCTAAGCATGTAGAGGAAGAGAAGGTTATCAGGAGTGGTCAACATGTATTCAGCAAGGGGAAATCATGCTTGACCAATCTGATAGCCTTCTATGATGGCATGAGAGGCTGGGTGGATGAGGGGAGAGCAGTGGACATTGTCTACCACGACTTCAGCAAGGCTTTTGACACTATCTCCTATAACAACCTCATAGGTAAGCCTAGGAAATGGGGGTTAGATGAGTGGAGAGTAAGCTGGATCAAGAACTGGCTTAATGACAGAGATCAGTGCATTACGGTCAGCAGCACAGAGCTCAGCTGGAGGCCTGTAACTAGCGGTGTTCTGCAGGGGTCAGTACTGGGTCCAGTCTTCAACCTATTCGTCAACAACCTGGATGAGGGGATAGATGACACAAAACTGGGAGGAGTGAGGGGTGGCTGACACACCACAAGTCTGTCCTGCCATACAGCGAGACCTGGACAGGCTAGAGGGTTGGGCAGAGCCGAACTTAATGAAGTTCAGCAAGGGCAAGTGTAGGGTCCTGCACCTAGGGACAAATAATCCCATGCACTGGTACAGATTAAGGATCCACCTGCTAGAAAGAAGTTCTGCAGAGAGGGACCTGGGAGTTCTGGTGGACACCAAGTTGACCACGAGCCATCAATGTGCCCTTGTGGCCAAGAAGGCCAATGGTCTCCTGGGGTGCATTAAAAAAAGCATGGCCACCAGGTGGAGGGAGGTTTTCTTTCCTCTCTACTCTGCCCTGGCGAGGCCACAACTGGAGTACTCTGTCCAGTTCTGGGCTCCCCAGTTCAAGAAGGACAGGGAATCACTGGAAGAGTCCAGCAGAGGGCTACGAAGATGATCAAAGGAATGGATCACCTCTCTTATGAGGAAAGGCTGAGAGACCTGGGTCTGTTTAGCCTGGAGAAGAGAAGACTGTGAGGGGATTTTATCAATGTTTATAAATATCTAAAGGGTGGGTGTCAAGAGGATGGGGCCAGACTCTTTTCATTGGTGCCCAGCAACAGGACAAGGTGCAATGGCCACAAACTGGAACTCAGGAAATTCTGTCTGAACATGAGGAAAAACTTCTTTATTTTGAGGGTGCCAGAGCACTGGAACAGGATTCCTGGAGAAGCTGGGGAGTGTCCTGCTCTGGAGATACTCAAAACCTGCCTGGATATATTCCTGTCCAGCTTAGGTGAACCTGCTTTGGCAGGAGGGGTGGACTAGATGATCTGCGAAAGTCCCTTCCAACCCCTACGTTTCCCTGATTCTGTGTGATTCTGTGATTGAGGTGCTTAAGTATGATCGAAGAAGGGCAAAGAAGCTGGTGAAGGGTCTAGAGCACAGATCTTATGAGGAGGGGCTGAGGGAACTGTTGTTGTTTAGCCTGGAGAAAAGGAGGCTGAGGGGAGACCTTATCGTGCTCTACAACTACCTGAAAGGATGTTGTAGCCAGGTGGGTGTCTCTCTCTTTTCCCGAGTAACAAGTGACAGGATGAGAGGAAAGAATCTCAAGTTGCACCACGTCAGGATTGCATTGCATATTAGGAAAAATTTCTTCACTGAAAGTTTGTCATGCATTGGAACACACTGCCCAGGCACTTAGGGCCATGCTTTAATATTGGACTTAGCAGTATTAGGTTAATGATTGGACTTGATGATCATAAAGGTATCTTCCAACGTGAATGATTCTATGATTCCATGATTCTATAATTCTTTGACTCTATGATTCTATAATATCAGTCTCTTTCTACAGGATCAGGATCTTAAGAGCATAGGCTGATGGATGATGAACAGCTGGGTTACTGTCAGAGGAGATTAGAGAGAAGTATATGACAAAATTAAATACAAAACGTGACCTTGCATATAACTGCCCCTTCTCCTCCTTGACCAAGATGTTGAATTAATTGTTGAGGATCATTACAATTAATTATCATATGTTTCCAGGGATCATAAATCCTGATTTGTCTTTTCCTTGGTAAGAAAACCAAAATAATTTTTTCTTGCCCTTTAAAGAAAAATGAAGTGAAAAGCATTCATTTTTTGATAAAAAAAAATGAGCTTATGTCATTAACTTATCCTGAATAAGTAGGGAGACCAAAGATTACAGATAGTTAAACTGTTCAGCATCTCACCAACAGAGTTAACTGAAATAAACATGCAAAATACTTGTCACTGGAATTCCAAATGCAAAAATTTGGGGTTTTTAAATTGTCTGCACATGCATTCCATTTGAAACATAATAACCTATTGTTGAGGTTAATTTGTGTTTTTTTCATCAAAGTCAATATCAGTACATTTATTCTCCCATTTGTCTTCTTTATTTCTATTATTGAAAAGTCACTGTAGGCCATGAAAATACATTTGGGGTACAACTTCTCAGGTGCTTTCATTAGCATCAAACTTTTTGTGGTGCTGTTGAAAATATCTAGTCATTAAAAGTTCAAGGAATTTTCTTTTAAAACCCAAATGGATTGAATGTTCTGGAGGTTGTTTTGAGGTGATTTACTTCTTTTTTTGAATATTGTAGGAAATCATATTTTTAGGTAAAAATATAAATAGAAAATTTCATCTGATCAAAACCAAATGTGTTTATTTTCAAAATTACTTTTTATGTGAAACTTTGTAACTGCTTCATTTTCTTCTATTTTGGACTGGAAAAATGGATTAATTTTATTAATTACTAAAATGTGAAATTTCTACAACATCCAAAATATGTCTTTTAGATCCTCACTTCCAGACCTATGCAAATGCATGTGCTCCATGTTATTTTTGTAATATGTCTGTCTTGAAACTAGGCCAGTAGTTACACGTATGTGCAGTTCCACAGATATGTGTTCATATATGTGTGAAATCTCCCCTTTATCTTTGGTCATTAAATAATAGAAATTATAGGTTAATGCTGCATAGTTAGATTGACATGGAAAGAAATTAACAACATAATTCTCTTACTTCACAAATGAGTAAATTCAATCTGCCATTAATAAATGACGATAAAATCTGAAGTCCCACAGTAAACTCTTCACCAATTCTTCCTCAGAAATAGACTTGTAGTTTTCAATTTTCAGATCAAAGTTAAGCAGCTAAATGACACAGACTCTTAACAGTCACATTAAAAAAAAATAATAATAATGAAGCAGTTTTGAGATAACACTTATACTACTGGACACTGAAAACAAGGTGGAGTTCAGAAGATGACATAATAAGGGAACTATGTCAAAAGCAACATAATCTTAAATAGTTACTGTTTCACCATGAATTGTGGAATGGTGATATGCACCTCAATTTGCAATTTAAATGCAACATATTCATGTTGATCCAAGGAAGAGGTAGTGAATACAAAATTCTAGCAATGCTAGCAAAAATATATAATTTCACCTCGCAACTTGGGTTAAAACAGAATCTGTTCAACTGTCTCATCAAAGATTGTTTTCTTTAGCAAGATGGCAAGAGGTAGTATCCAGTTATTTTGGTCTCATTATAGTTTATGATCAATCTTTTTTATTGTTCAGTATAAATCAGCATCTTGAACTGAGAAAACGGGAGATTTTTATATTTCTGATTAAGCCTCTCATTAAGTACATATTATATTATGTAGTTAAATGACCGGGGTTGGATGGATGTGTCAACTCTAGAAATTCAAAAACTGTGCTAATCTTTACTACAATTTAGTTTGCCCTTAACTTTAATTGTATCTTTCATCGTTAGTGAGAAAAAGGGGCTTAATATTAAAAGAGTGAGGACTTGAGCAGTTAGCCCTACTCCCGTCTGTAACTCTGCTCTATTTTTTAATGCAAATAATTTCTACTGTTTGAAATGTGTTATCACACTTAAGAAAAAAAGTGACCCAAGGAGTCCATTTATATAAATTGTATGACTTATATGAATCACCATATTCTTTAGCATCTTCAGTCTGATTTAAGCACAGCCTTCCTTTAAAGCTGTAGCAACAGACTTGTTATATGAAGTTAAAATTTGTATAAGCACCTATCAAATTCTTCTGAAGCTGGCCACAAGTTTGTTGTGCTCTATTATTAGGAAGAATGACAACTCTTGTTTGCTTTCTGCCCTCTAAAGGTTTACCCTAGCTGATCTACCATAGCTGAAGAAAAAGTGAAAAAAAAAATAAAATCCAAAGATCTAATCTAAAAGGAGATTGGCCTGCTTACCCAGTATAATACTCAGCTGTTTTAGCGTTCAGTGAAGCTAAGACAGTGTTACAGTGCTAATGGTGGGAACATTATCTCACCAGGGAAGTATATATTAGAATTAAAAGGTATATTAACTAAAATCCCTTGAATTTTAACATCCTTCTGCACAAAAGGCTATCTATGCATGTTGGAAGAAGGATCTTTCAGCTTTTATATTAGTTTTGGACAAGCATCTTAAAAATTAAAAAGTACAGTACTAAAAACCAAAATACTTCCTTCTGAGAGTTTCTCCAGGTCTACAAAGATACATAAGTGTTTCAAGATACTTACAGAAACTATTTTTCCTGATAGCCTTGCTGATGAAGAAGCATTAAATCCAAACAGTTATATTTCCTGGAGTGAAACTTGGACTTGTGACCCTCTTTTCTAAATGAGAAAATCTTTCTAATTGCACTGATGGCTAGACTAAGAAAATAGGCCAAGAAATAGGCTATCTCTGATTCTGTTAATTGCTCCAGAAGACAACAACTTGACTTTTTATCCATGCCTTACAAATCTTTTGACAAGCTAGTAAACCATTTTCAAAGTATATTAAATGGGATGAACTAATTTCAAAGAAGGAAAAGGAAGGCAT
The DNA here is from genome assembly GCF_028500815.1 of Rissa tridactyla. Lineage (NCBI taxonomy): Eukaryota > Metazoa > Chordata > Aves > Charadriiformes > Laridae > Rissa > Rissa tridactyla. The sequence goes on along the minus strand of NC_071497.1, from coordinate 45,006,987 downwards.
GAAATACAGTGTCTACAGTAAAAAAGTAAAAAAAAGACAGGGGGGAGGGAGGTGGAATAAAGAAAATTTGTTTTCAGACTTGGAGCTTAAAATTCTTGTTAGTTTTCCTAGTGATATACTCTAGCATTCTTAGCATGCTGCTAACAGGCAAGCAGCAAAACAATTTACTGGTTTACTGCTTTTGATTTTATGCTAGTTGCAGTTGTACCATGTCAAACAAAAATAATTACAAATATGGCAGTATGCAAATCAGACAAAACTACTTCTAAATACCTATTTCACACGCGCATCCTGTTTTAGGCTTCAGAGAGCAAATGGATAAAACACTGGCTTTAACTCTGAGGTCAAGGTTGAAGTCATAACTAAAATATGGATTTGCGTTTCAAAACCATAAGACATGCTTGGTCACAAATACCATACAATTTTCCTTGCTCTGAAGAGGTATGAGTAAGTACGCTAATGGAATTACCCCTCACTTTTCTGAAACACAAATTAGGTTTTGATGATATAGTATAGCTAACTAAGAAATCTTGCTATAATTGAGATACCAGAGATCATATAGCATGCACATCTGTATGCACAGCTCAAAGGACAAATGACTCAGATAATGATTAATGCAGAAGTGCAGAGAAGGCTAGTGCACTTGAAGCCTCTGAAAATTTTTAGAAGCACAGTTCGCTGCGCAGTATCAGCATACCAAAAATACAGAGCCCAATTTTCTTTTTAGGTTTGATTTGAATTGGGGAATAAAACCCCACAAACAATTTTCTATTAAAAACAGAGACATATGAATGTTTGAGAATTATGGAACTGTTCATTTAAAGTTGTTCAAGGTCATGAGTTTTGCAAATAACATTTTGAGAGCATGGTTTAGAGTGATGCGCTTTTGAAACAAAACCAAACCTATACTTACAATGAATGTTATTTATTGTCAGTAATTCAGTGAGGTTTTGATGGCACTCAGTCTAGTACAAATCAAATTAAAGGGAACTTTTATTATAATGAGCAGAGCAGGCATTACATACAGCAAGACTTCAGTCATTAAATACTGTTTTCAGGTGTATAAAACCCAGACCACATAGTGAAGATGGAATTTGCTGTGCAAAATTTAATCCTCAGATAGTCATTATTTTTGGTAGCTATTTCAAATGATTTTAAAGAATCAGGCTAACAGTGTTCAAAGGTCAGGATAAACAACATAGAATGACTATTTTAGTAAGTATTTATATTAAAATAGCAATCAGGTGTCCCTGCTGGTAACAAGACCTCTGGTATTGAGTACTTTAGAAAGAAAGAAAACCAGAGTGCCCTTCCCAGAAGAACTGGAATTCTGAAACATATCCAGAACAAACCAGAATCAGAACAAAAATATTAAATCCTGCATTGTTGTGGCATCCTCCAGTCATTGGTTACATTAATTTAAATCACATTGAGAAAAACTTTACCACAGCTTTCAGTTAAAGGCAGAAAATAGAATTAAAACAAATAATACCAAAGTTGAATTCATTAGATAAAGTATCAAACATCATTACCATATCTATCAATTATCTGTGCTTTCTTCTACTTTCTTTTCCTCTATTAGGTTTCTTTTTACTTTCCTATTGAGAGAGAGAGATTGATGAAATAGTTTCACTACAACAAATACAATAAACATTATATCAAGTTATCTTTATGGCCTTTTCTTTCACTTTCTTGCTCTGCTTTCTTAGTTTTAAAATTATCACCTAAGAAAGCTCTTCAAACTTTTACAATTTTAGTAAATGAATAGTGATACACAAGTATGCATGGTCTCTATTGTATTATAAACATGGTTTAGCCTTTCTTAATAGTCTGAAATTAATATCCTTGAGGACTCTGAGGAAGTGACTTGTTCACTGAACACAGAAGGCTTAGTATATTTTCTTGTGAGATTCAACTATATTCAAGCATTTTTCTTGAATAGGATCAGCACTCACTGATGGTATTCATGTGTTTAATACTTATAGTCAATCACACTTGCCAAAGAGCTATATTTTTCACTATGTATTCTCTAACTTCATATTGCCATCTTGCATTTGCTTGCCCCAGACTTCCATGATTTTCAGGCAGACTTTGGTTTGCTTGCTGACTTGCTGTCCCTGTTGCTACCTCATCCTTTCCCCTTTTATTCCAGGCAGAAAATTATTAAACTGACTCATTAACATAAGGAAATGACAGCAATTCTCTTGATTTTCAATAAAATTAACAGATATAGTAACTTGCATATAGAAATATACATAATTAAAAACATTAAATTATGTCTCAAAGTATCTAAAACCTCTAAAAACATGTATCTGTTTGAATAGTACCTAATTAGGGAAACTCCTTTGTTATAAGTAAATCATAATTCAATACAGACATCTTGATTACATTTTGGACAATGACACTTCTATTGACAATGTATGTTATCTAATCGTATGATGAAAATCTTTCATGTAAAGACAGCGTTTCTTCTGTTGTAAACAGCACACCTTCAAGACATGAACAGAAACTGAGGCTATGGCCCATAATGTTACTTGGAATTTCAATTTATAGCATTAAGGTACATTTTTCCAATGATGAAAATCAACAGTTTTGGAGTAAGGTGATTGCAAGAGCAAGTAAAAACATGTGGCTCTAATTTCTTAAGGATTTACACTTCATTATTAAACTGAAGTTTTCAACCTTTGTCTAAGTAACTTATATTGCAGTTTGGAACACTTTCGTTTTCAAAGGTTTTAAAAAGTCAGAAGATTCTTTTTTCTTTGTCCTAAGATAACTATTAAAAGTACCAGTGTATGAAGTATTATGTAACCTGATGGGAACACTAAAATAATTTAACAGAGGGACAACTCTGGGATTTTGGTTTTTGATTTGCAGCCTGCTAATGATAAAGGAGTATTTATGTTCTTCATTTGCAGAGAAAAATTATGCGCTTTTTTGTTCTAGGAACACAAGAGGCTGCAAGGCTTGCTAACAACTATCTCCTATTGTCTCTGGGCAAAATACAGTACTTCCACAAAAGCAGCTGGTCCTTACCAGCCTTATCAACGACAAAAACTCAATAAAAAAGTAGAAATCTCTTGACTTCATTGATAGATTTCCAATTAACTCTGGTAGGTTCTGAATGTTATCTGCTGTCTTTCAGTGTGCAAAGATTGGCACTGAGGCACAGCCCTCAGAGTGCTCCTAAAGGAGCATTTCTCCAACCTCCAAGTGAATGCTGGAAGAACATTGAACATCTCTTCAGTTCAGTGAAGTTCTTAGAGACTGAAGACCTTCAGGCTGTCTACCCAGTCTACTATTTGACTGATTGTTGGCTCAGATCCCCACTCTTCACACAGCAGCATGGTAACTATATACGATGCATCTTCTGCTCTGTGTTTGAATGCCACCCAGTTAAGGAAAATGTACTGCAAGGCCAGCAGTTTTTCCAGAATGCATCCATGAAAAGTGGCAAGTCATAAGTTACCCTGATTTATCTAAGAAGCGTGCTCGTGTCTTCTGAATGGGAGGTAGTAATCTTCAAGGTGTCTTTCCTCTCTCCCTCCCACCTATAGACCTAACATCACCTCCCCTTGCAATTCACAGCATAACTGTAAGCACAACTCCAGGGTTGACGCCTGTCTATCTACTCAGATAAGATCCCTAAAAGCACCCATGAAATAGAAGTATCAGAAGCAAGTGACATGCTGATCTAGGATCTGGCTAATTAATAATTCACCAGTCTGTACCAGTGTATAATTTTTCTTAGCAAATAAATCCAATTTACAGTTGCATTTGATGTGGATGTATAGTTAATAAGAAATAAAATATGTGGTTATTTAAAGGACTGTAAGGTCTTCTTTTTAATTTTCAGGGTTGATATTTGAAGGGTAACTAAGACAACCAGAATTGATTTTAGAAGTGATTCATCACTGTGAGGGCTGAGAGAAGGGGCAAACCGTTCTCAGATACCCTGATGTGAGCTACCACATTACATAGTATCTTGATAAATCTTGGTTCTAAACATCCAACAAAGTCTGCAGTAAATTGTAATGCAACTGTTCTGCAGACTACTTCTTGTGGTTTTTTTTCTTCTGTTTCTTAAAATCATTTTCTTGAGTTTTTAAAATAATTGAAAACTGAGGTTTTATTTTCCATAATCTTATGTTCAGTGGTTTAAAATTAATCTTTGCCTATTCCCCTCTAAATTTTTCTTCCCATGCCTTTATTTTTACCATCTTAATCTTTTCTCCTTTTTTTCATTCTGCATTTCTGCTTTCCCCATACTAAGGTGTCTGTTAATTGTGCTCTTTCCTCATTAATGTAATTCTCCCTCTACAGTCATTGGTGCTGTCTGTTCAGATTTTTGCTCCTGGAGCCGATGATTTCTATCTCAACAACCAAGTGACAGGAAGGACCTGTACTTCTTTCTTTCTCGTTGTTGTTGGTTGCTGCCTGTCACAGTGCTCTGAGTCAGAAGGGTTAGCAAGGCACAAAAAGGAGAAATAGTGTGCATGTTTTTCTATTTCAAGTGCATGTTTTAGTGGCCTTGACCTCACACAGCAGTTAATTCCCTTATAATTTTGAGCAAAGTTGCCAAGGAATTATCACATATTTTTCAAAGTATAGGACTGAATTGTGTGATGGGCAGAACTCTTATCAGTAGACTATTGGAGATTTTCTTGTAACTGAGCAGCGTTCTAGAGTTCGATTTAGAGTTCAGGGTTGTTTTTTTTCTGGCAACTTCTGATAACATCATTTTCTCTGCTAGGCTGAGCTTACAGGAGAGCTTTCAAATCTCAGGAAGCTATTCTGAAGTCGCTCTGTGGAATTGAAAGACACCTGCAGAGAATAGCTCTAGTTGCAGAAAAATGCTCTAGGTCAGGTGGAAAGCTGCTGCCAGCAGCAGCACAAGAATGTGATTTATTACATAGAACTTAGAGTTATTACTTAAAGCTTCATTCCAATCCTCAGCATATTCTGCAAGAGTAGATTTTTTCTGGGTTATAAACTGTATGAACAAAAAGCCCAGAGTGAGTGAAAAAGTGCTAGCAACACCGGATCAATATAAACTTAGAAAGTACAAATCCAGATAAAGTCATTTTTAACATGTCTTTACCTTAAAAAGGTAAAAGGGCTGATCTTCCTGGTTTTCTGTGAAAATTACATGAAATGCCTATCGGAACATTTATGTTCAGTTGCACTACAAATTCTAGCAATTCTGGCTAGTAAACACTTGATTCTGGCAGCAGTGCATTTACAGGCTTAGGTACACAAATTTGTGTACACAATTAAATTTCAGGTTTTTAAACCCAGCCTGGGAAGTACAGACATCTGTAAAGAAAAGCTCTATGAATTATTATTCACTGGTTTATTAAACCAGTGAAACATAGCAAATGTACTGTTCAAAGTTGGTCCAAAAGGCTTTGCAATTTTTTTAGGAGATAGCATTTTCCAGGTATCAGCTCTAAAATTACATCATTATTTTAACACATAATATATGTTTTCTAGTTAAAGTCTTTACATGCAATGAAAAGTCAGACTCATTTGGACAAAGCAGACATCTACTGAAGGGCAAAAACATTTCATTTCTAACAACTGCAAAAGTCAAGTGAACAGGACCTTTTACGATAATTGTTCTATTTACTGTTTTCTTTAGATAAATCCTCTGAAAATAATACAGCAGCTATACAAGAGACTTGTGATGCGCTTTTAAGTTTATCTTTTTTAAATAAGAAATTGGTTCACTCTGTAACTGTAATTGTTAGGTAGGCAAATTTACAGTATAATGATTTAGTTAATAATGTCCCAGTAATTCTTGCCCAACTATGGAAAAACCCTGGATAAAAGTACATTCATAGACCTCAGAAAAAAGTTTGAGATTATGTTGTTGTATTTGGTTTATGTGCCAAGGTTTTGGTAGTGGGGGGTGCTTCAGGTATGGCTTCTGTGAGAACATGCCAGAAGCTTCCCCCATGTCAGATGGAACCAGTTTCAGCCACCTCCAAGACAAACCTGCTGCTGCCCAAAGCTGAGCCCATCAGCGATGTTGGTAGCGCCTCTGTGATAACACATTTAAGAAAGGGTAAAACCTGCTGTGTAAAACCACCAGCTGGGAAAAAGGAGTGAGAATGAGAGAAACAGCCCTGCAGACACCAAGGTCAGTGAAGAAGGAGGAGGACAAGGTGCTCCAGGTGCCGGAGCAGAGATTTGCCTGCAGCCTGTGGTGAAGACCATGGTGAGTCAGATTGACCCATGCAGGAGAGGCACCCTCTGCCCATGGAGAACCATGGTGGAGCAGATCTCCACCCTGCAGCCTGTGGAAGACCACATTCCCGAGCAGGTGAATGTGCCCTGAAGGAAGCTGTAACCCTGTGGAGAGCCCCCTCTGCGGCAGGCTCCTGGAATGCTGTGGCCTGCGGGGGACCCTGGCTGCAGCAATCCATTCCTGAAGGGTTGCACTCTGTGTAAAGGACCCATGCTGGAGCAGTTCTTGAAGAACTGCAGCCAGTGGGAAGGACCCACAAGGACTGTATCCCGTGGGAGGGTTGCCCCACTGGAGCAGAGGAAGAGAGCAAGGAGAAAGCAGCAGCAGAGACAACACGGGATGAGCTGACCACTCCCCCTGTGCCACTTGTGGGGAGGAGCTAGAGAATTCACGAGTGAAGTTGAGCCCAGAAAGAACGGAGTGGGGACAGAACGTGGTTTTTTAAGATTTGTTCTTAGGTCTCATCATCCTACTCAGATTTGATTGGCAAAAAATTAACTTCCCGAAGTCAAGTCTGTTTTGCCTGTGGCGGTAATTGCTGAGTGATCTCCCTGACCTTACCTCGACCCACGAGCCTTTTGTTGTATTTTGTCCCCCTGTCCTGTCAAGGAAGGCGAGTGACAGAGCGGTTTGTTGAGCACCTGACAGCCAGCCAAGGTGAACCCATGACAGTCGTATTTGAAAATTGCTGCCAACTGTAATGCTGTGCCAGATCTCTGTACTTGAAGGTACATTATGACAACATGAACATCCTTAACATGTCTTTTAAGTGATCACATGGTGATATTCAATTATGTCATATGTAAGATACCATATATGTAATCTAAAAATGCAATAAAGGGATGCTTAGAACTAATCAGTAAGTGTAGTTTACCATTGCACAACAAACTCAGGGCACTTTCCCAGTTCACCCGGAAGAGAAAATATAGTCTAGCTGTTCACAAACACTCTGTCTCAAGTGAGCTAAAATGAGGCTCCCTTTGGTCATTTCACTCAACATTTGGATTAGATTTTAATTCTCAGAAGTATGTTTTTATTATATATATTTTAAAAAAATGACTAAGACTGTAGATTTTAATCCAGATACACAAAATTTAAGGGAAGGCTAAAAGAGCAGGGCAGGGAAAGTCTGAGCTGCACATTAGTTAGCTCCAATTGCAACCAAACTACTAACTATTCTGGTATTGTCAGCTGGTATTTCAGTAACTGAGGAGATCATCTGTGATGGAGTTTCCCAAATTCCTTAAGTATTCAGTATTGGCTGTCAACAGGCAAATGGTGAACTATTGCTCTGAACTCATATAAAAATACCTGCATCTTTAACTATCGTCTTTATTTCATATATGAAATGTTTGTAATATTTGAGATCTTGCTTCACTCCAAGATCTGAAGTTCCAATGATTTAGTAATCTGGAAGGCATTTATCTCTTTGATCCTGTAAAGATTAATTTCATACAGGCAACATATGTTCAGGGACTAATATCAGTGTTGTTGATTGACCATAGCTTTAGAAGTACCTTTGTAATTCTGACATCTCTGGATGAGTTGTGTCCTCTGGATCTGAAAAAAGCTTTTAATCGTGTAGAATGAGGCTACTCTGTTTCAAACCTCTAGGGGTTAGTTTGATAATAGATTTTCTCCCATAGCACTGCTCATTACCTGTAGTCAAAGCCAATGGTTTGATTTTCCCCTTCCTTTCAATTAGGCCTCTGCACCCATGGGGCCTGGGAAAGTTGCTGTATTGATATAAGTTAACTTTCAAGTTAGTTTTGCAGGGTATCACAAGCATGGGTTGATCAGTAGAGCTTCAATCTTAGCCAGCTGCAGATTCACTCAGTGACTGAGAAGGATCAAAGATAACCACAAAATGACTCCATAGTTAAGACCCAAAAATACATGGCAAGGTTTGAAGCCTGATACTGTGTCAAAGAAGCACAGCTAGTTTGTATTGATCTAAAAGCCTGATGGAAGTACTGTACAACAATAGGAAGATATTGTGCTGAAATTATTTTGTGACCCCTGATATGAAAGCTATATTGAATTATGAAGATCCAAAAAAAAATTTCAGCAGAAAATCTCCTTTCTTGTTCTGCCGTCTATAAAAACGCGTGCAGTTTTTCCTTCTAACCTCATGTTTATGACCTTGTTTAAATAAAGGTGAGAACAAACGTCTTTAAGTCTTGCACTTGCATGCAGCCTTACTTCTAAATTATTGTTTATCATCACTATAACTGTAAACTTAGAAATATTTCACAGTTCCATTATGGGATTTGAAAACACTGTATCATATAATCCTAAAGTTTACACAGACAGCATCCCAGTAAATGAAGGACCTAATTTTTAAATTACTGTAAAAATTCACCAAAATGAAAAAAAAGAGAAAAACTATTGCTTTAAACCCATGACTTAATCCAAAAGGAAATGCAAGATTTATTGTGTGTAATAGGTACTTAAACAGTGTCACTTTGAATTTAACTATTAACAGAATTCTGGTGAAATTTTGGAGTCAATTAAACCATTTATCTCTAAATGTCTTCTATTAAAGAGTATATTTGGGTTGAAAAAAAAAACTTAAAAGAAAGCTTGTAAATTACTAATATGATGTCTGAAAAAATACATAATCTGAAAAAATACAGCCCACATTATGCATGGCAGTAAGTGTGAAAAGAAGGGTTTGTGGAAATGCTGAGGAAATAGGAATTTGCAGGTGGAGAAGTGAGAAATACTGCTCCTTGACAAAAGAATACAAAGATTTTGAGAGCCTACGAGAGTGGAAGGAAAGACCCATTAAGGGGAATGGGTTTAAGAAATTACTTTGGGTAAGGTAGCAGCTTTGCTGGTGGCAGATACCTCACAATTCCTTTTTCATGAAGCAGGGAAGCCTGGGAAATGTTATACACTAAGTGTATATTTTGCACTGGGGGGAAGGGATGTCAGGAGAGGTGACATGAGAGTGAGCTGGTGCAGGGATCTTTCTGAATCTCAGTAAGAAAGGCCCAACAGCAAAAGTCTTAAGAATACTGCTTCAATAAGATAGCATAAGAAGAGGAATATAGATAGCCAGTAACATCTTTCGCCGTTTCAGATACTGGGCACTCTGTGTTCATGCAACTAAGGAACATATATGAGAGCACATACCACATCCTGTTATGGAAGGGAAACTGGATTAAGGTAGAGGATCCCGTTAGATAGGGATAAGACCTGCATGATGAAAGGATTTAATTTTTAAAAGGTAATTTTTTCATGTGAGCACTAACTTACACACTTAGGAACAGAAACAACAGACCACACGTAAAGTTTGACACATCTACATTCCCCTTTTTCAATAGTGTTTTCAAAAGTGTTTTCAATAACTTTATTATACCCATCTTTGAATCTGCATGGAAACAAGCTAATGTGAGTTTGATGAAGTATATTATGATTTGACACCATTCAAAGCTTTCTTCTTCCAAGAATGGATGAAGAAAACCCAGGAAATGGTTTGAAAGCACAGATGAAATACAGATTTATACTTACTAGCACTTGTGAACAGTTGATTTACTGCTAAGGAAAAAATATATTAACAGGTACAGTTGGCTTCATTATGTGTGTAATAAAGTGGCTAATGTTCTTTTCCTCCCTTTTATAGCAATAGTAAATGAAGATTTGCATTCTGGGTAGGGCTTTCTCTTGGGGAAGCAGCAGAAGCCTAGACCAACAATCCCTAAGCCCCAAACCTTGTTAAATGCAGTTTCAGTCCTGGGGACCTAATGCACTGATTGCTTCCCGAGAAGGAGTCTCATTGCTTGCTCCATTCAGTCCTATTACTGAAGGTCTAATTACATCTATTATGCTGTTCAGTTTCAGAGACGGTTATTGAGGGGAGGAGGACGTGAAAGGAGGAGGGGGGCCAGGGTTGGGGAGAGGGGGAGGAGAAGAAGAAACCAAAGTGTATGGCAGGAAAAAAGCCCACAGGCCTCAACTATTGAGAAACGAACTGATGGCTGAACTGACTACTATGTGAGATTATATCTAAACCACCAAGTGTGTTACTGTAACAAGACAAAATGGAGATGGTTCCAATTTTGTATTATTGCTCAGGCAAGAGAGAACCAATTACTCTGTCAAAATCTCAGGTACCGGATTTTAAAAGCTTCACAAGGCCTTAGCTCAACCAAAAAAATCTTAGTATGAAAAAGAAAAAAAGGGATGAGGAGGGAAGTGGAGCATTTTTTAACAATGTTGTAAAGTTTCATTTACATTCCAGACTGCCAAAAGCCCCTCCCAGACCTCTTTTCTTCAATAAAATGCAAACATCACATGCCATATTATGCTTTTGTGTAGCCTAGATTAAGACTGTTATCATGGCCTAATAGAGCTCAAAATGAGAGGAGGGGAGGGAGGGGGAAAGAGACTCATTATTTTTAGATGGCTTCTCTTCTCCCATAGGGTTCCCATAGATCCTACTTAGCAGCAACTCATTCCAGTACTGATTAAGTGGGAAATACACAGAATCTCAAAAGGTCAAACCTATAATCAGCTGCCCTAAGGGGTTGACATGGAAAACTTCTTAATCCAAGTTCAGTTTATTGCAATCTTATAACAAGGTGCAGCCAGTGATACGCATTGAGGGAAAGAGAAGCCACCCCTAACAGAGCATCTTAGGAAGTCTCATCATTGTTTTGTCTGGCTTTTTGGTTAGGATTCCCATTATTTTTTCCTTTAAGTTTGTGAATGTTGACCATTTGCTTTCCTGCTGCTGAAGTGGGTGCATTTATAATAAGGCAAATGTGCATGCTGTTGAGAAAATATTTCCCAAGTTGATCTACAGAGCAAGCAGGGAAACAAAGCTCTCTCAGAGACAGGAAGGAAGAAAAGAAAAGGAAATTTAATAAAACTCTTATAATTATTTGGGTAGGAACAAATTTTTTTAATAAGCATTATCTCCATGCATGTGCATTATGATAACAATGAAGTGCATGTAAATGCATCTCCAGTTATTTCCAAATGGTCTCTGTATGGTTACTACTTCACATCTTGTGAATCATTTATATACCCCTGCAAAGCAGAGCCTGAATCAGCTACTCTGTGAGCAAGGGAGACACCTATTCATTTCAACAGGATCTGAAGACCTCAAATGAACATACAGCTTAAACCATAGGAAGTCTGGCCGCAGGCTTTTTGTTTGATTTGGTTTACAATGTACAGACTGCCGTCCAGGACTGACTCTAGGTACGATCTAAGTAGGCAGCTGTTTATGTCTGCAAAATTCAGGGGCCACAAAGTAGCCATGGCCTCACTACTTAGATTTCCTATGCTCTCATGGCTTTGAGAGGGTCTAGGGTGTTAGAGTGGCACATCCTAGTGAAAGATGCCATCGCAGTCTTCCATATTTCTGTTCCTCCCCAGGCAAAGGCAGAAGATGCTTGCTCTGTTCTCCAAACCTCTTTACCTCAGCTCTTCCCACTTTCTTCTTCTTTCTATGCCACAAGCATCCAGGTCTCTGCTCACTCTCATTGGAGTAAGAAAGGCAGTTTCCCTTTTACAGCAAATTTGCCTTGAACTAGCCATGCTTCACTTGCTTTAACTAAGTGCAAAGTACTGTTGAATTGTATAGTTTCAATCACTTTCCAGCACAAGTTTCAAAACTGTGGCACAGCTGCATTTTTATTATTATGGGAATGCTCTGAGTGCTCCCAGTATGTCTACAGAAAGCCCCTCAGATGTTGAGAGCAATTCCAAATAGGCCTTTACCAAGCAATAATTGAATCTGAGTTACTTTTGTCAATCAAACTTGTATGAGAACAGAGCCTTCCCAGGTGACAACTTTAAAGTGTTGTGATATTTACTGTATAAGTATGAGGCTGTGATTTTGTGTAATAAACATGTGGTGTGATTATTTTTGCTGTATAATGGAACTATAATTCATCTGTGATACGATGTGAATTTTAGAGATAGCCATGCAGACAAAAGCAACAGCACAGCCCCAGAAACAAATAATCAATGAAGATAGAGGGGACTTCCAGCTTAAACACATCCCACCTCAAAACAAATCATAGAATCACAGAATGGTTCCGGTTGGAAGGGACCTTAAGATCATCTAGTTCCAACCCCCTGCCATGGGCAGGGACACCTCCCACTAGACCACATTGCTCAGAGCCCCATCCAGCCTGGCCTTGAACACTTCCTGGGATGGGGCATCCACAACCTCCCTGGGCAACCTGTTCCAGTGTCTCACCACCCTCACAGTAAAGAATTTCTTCCTAATACCTAATCTAAATCTACTCTCAGTTTAAAACCGTTACCCCTCATCCTATTGCTACACTCCCTCATAAAGAGTCCCTCCCCATCCCTCCTATAGACCCCCTTTAGGTAATGGAAGGCCACTATAAGGTACTATTCCAAGAGCTCCAGGTCCTTCTTGTGCTGAGAACTCCATAGCTGGACACAGTACTCTAAGTGGAGTCTCACCAGAGTGGAGCAGAGGGATAGAATCACCTCCCTTGACTTGCTGGCCATGCATCCCAGTATGTGGATGGCTTTCTGGGCTGTGAGCGCACATTGCCACATGATGTTGAGCTTCTCATCCACCAACACTCCCACGTCCTTCTCCTCCCACGTCCTCCTCCATCAATCCAATCTCTGCCGAGCCTGTCCTTGTGCTTGGGATTGCCCAAAACCAAGATGCAGGACCTTGCACTTTGCCTTCTTGAACTTCAGGAGATTTGCACGGGTCCACCTCTCAAGTCTGTCAAGGTCCCTGTGGATGGCATCCTTTCTGTCCAGCATGTCAATTGCTCCACACAGCTTGGTGTCATCAGCAAACTTGCTGAAGAAGAAATGAATTTATCCTTGATTTCTCTTTGATTACCATGAAGTCTATGGTTCCATCTTAACTGTCTGGTAGCTCAATTGCTCAAATACAACTACTTGTTAATCTGTGCTGAATGCTAGATTTGTTATAAAATAATCTCTCTGGGATGGAGAATGGTGGCACTATGAAAGGGGCAGCATGAGGTGGAAGTGAGTAATTGGAGGAGAGCAGGAAACATGTTTTAAGCCGTATTTCCTTTAATCTAAAAAACTTAACAAGTATTGCCTGATTTTACATCTAAGTGAGGTTTAGGTTGAGGAAATTAAAACTGTAGATTAAGCTCAGCTGGGAGGAAAAAAAAAAAGGCCTATGAGAAAGAGCCCTACTCAGAGTAGTGAATAGCCTTCATCTGCAGAACTCAGTGGTCTGGTTCATATTCAAGTACTTAAATCACTGAGGCAGAGCAGAAGTATGACTAAGTCTTTGCTATTTAGGCAAGTGCTCCAACTTCTGAGCTTTTTCTTACTCAAGGGTATTGGTTTCCTTTGAACTTTCATCTAGACTTGTGAAATTTGTTCTTGGGTAAAACTGTTGTGTTAACACTACTTTTTTTCCATTTCAGTGAGTCAGCAATTTCCTAACAAAACCTTCTTATCTCGGCTCAGATTTGTTCTAGATCCCAGAACAGCAGGCAATTCATACTTGGCACTGGATAACTGACCATAACACTGACCCACTGAACAGCAAACAGTTCATTCCTGGCATTAGAAGTCAACCACTGACACACTGATTGTGTTTTGCTCATTTTATGTAAATAGATAAATGATCATTTGAGAAAGTGAGTTTTTCCTTGTCATCCGAGTGCTTGAAGTTTTTAGTCACTCCCAAGCTGACCAGTGAAGCTGAATTTAAATGCCTGGGAAAACATTTGACTAGGATTTTGTTTTTCTTTTAAACACTATTATCGTGTATTTTCATTATTTTTTTGAGCCCATATTACTGCCAAAGAAACAAGTTTTCCTCCTTCCTGCCAATGAATGCTTGCTTCTATTGTCATGCTCCTCCCTTATCTGTCTAAGTATAAACATTGCTGTAGTCTCCAGTCACACTGTTTCAGAGTATTGATCCACATTAAAACTAGACCCTTTTTTTGCTGGGTTAGTTTTAAACTGGGTCAGTTTCCCAAGTCAAGGGATTATTGATGAGTATGAAAAGGTTATCCCAGTCTGATGCTTCTCTGTGGGTCCTCCGTGATTTTATTTTTAGTTTCTTCACTAATACAGAAGCCATCAGAATTGTTTGGTTTTGGGATGCTGCCACCTCTGGCAGCTGCTAGGTTGATAGTCATTTCTGATTTGCTGAAATATCTGCATTTTGCAAAATACATCAAAAACTGGAAATAACCAAGACATTTCATATATCAAAAACTAATATCCACAAAAGGTTGCAGTTGGTCTGTCTGAGCCATACACAGTCCTAGCACCTTTTTTCTGCAAATGTCTCTGAAGAAAGCCATAAATCAGGGTGAACTCCTTAAAGAAAGTTCCCTTGAATTCAAATGAGTGAGAATAAAGGAGTATGCTCTAAGTTTATCAAGGTTTTTTAAAAAAGTGCAAGGACTGAGCTAGAAAAGAAACCCCAAGGATATGTACTGAAAGTAGAATTTAAAGCAGGAATTATCATGGATCGTATCTCATCTAAATTTAATATCCATTTGCATTTGCACATTGTTGTAGGGAGGATGAAATGGACTCAAAATGTTCAGTAGCCTGATCACCAGAAATTCTATGGCCATGCCTTCTAAGTATCTATGACCTTTGCTCATCTGAGTGGTGTCAAAGGACAGTTGCAGTCCTAAAATCCTAGATTCCTTGACCTTTCCGGAACTATGTAAGGCAGTCATACATAAGTTGAAGTGATAATGAAGTTATTATTGTGTTTATGCCTACATAATGTGAGCATGAAGTGCTGCTAAATCAGAATGGCAGAACTGTAAAGCCACTTAAATGGAGATGTGAGATAAAAGCACAATAATCATGCAGTGCAAGATGAGAAAGTAAGAGGAACATGCCAGATGGGGCTTTCAATATTTCCACAGTGGAATGTGAAGCATACTTCCTGACCATAGTCAAACCTAGATAGGATCATAGTGAAAAGAGCTAAACTAAAGTGGTAAATGTTTCCACATCTCTGAAAGGAGTTTGAATGTGGTTTGATTTTCATTACAGGAAGAGCTGAGGATTGACTCTGTCTTCAGTTGTGAGAGTTTGATTCTCATTTGAACTAAGGGTCCATCATACTCATCTGACAGTGAGTAAAATGGGCTACGTGTGCTTTATGACCACTAAAAAGCCACTGTATGTTTATAACATTTGATGGTTTCTGCTCAGTCTTCCTTGAGGTTTAGAAATGAGACCATATCTTGAAAATTCTTACTACCTAAAACCTGACAATAGTTTTGATCTACCTTTGTACAGTACATGGTGCAGGAGAATTTTGGACCATTTGTGGTCCACCAATGGTGCATCATTTTTTCAAACAGTATTAGCCCTACAGCCACAGTAGCAGGGAACCCAGGAAGGCCTGCAAATGTCACTAGGGAGGATGACCACATGGATGAGAAGCTAACTTGTGTAGAGGGCCATGTTATATCAATACTCATGCCAGCTCACTTAAAGATGACTCAAGAATAAATACTACTCTCATCTTCAAGTAGCAATTATGATACAGATCATCAAGAGTAATTAGACACTAAATTCCTATTGATTTCAGTTCCTCCAAAGACAGAGGTCTGCACTAGTGTGGTGTGTACAGCATCCAGCACCAAAAAGTCCATTATGACTGGCATACATAACCTCACTGTAGATACCAAATCATAGTAAGGATGTGCGCCTTTCTCTTCTCTTGTGAGTTATTTATTTCCTTGGAATCTAAGGCAAAAATGAAGATTTAGACTACTAGGGATTTCATTAACATGATAGAATGGATGCACTGTGGTCTCAGTGAGCTTATTTTTGACATGCTGCTAAGAGATGTGAAGGCATGTTTGTCATGTCACTCTTCTTAATAGAGGAAACGCACACACATTTCCTTTCAAATGTCAAGCATATCGAAGTATAGTATAAGTTGGGAGCTGGATGGTGAAAACTAAACCAGATAAAATACAGACAATCCTAGCAGATTGAAGAAAGTGACAGGTAGGAAAGATTATACAGGGCCTCTATAATACTTGGTACTGAGCTCCCAGTTTTTTTATGTGGACCTATCATAAGCTGCACGTAGTACTTATATTGGAGCAATGGCTGTGTTTTCTGACTTGGTGCCTGCTAGCATCATCCATATCTTTCTCATTTCACAACAAGCCACTTATAATGCAACCCACATGAGGCTATCTTATATGAAATTTAAACTGAAGTTAATGTAGAATCTACTCATTTGTGAAGTGCTGTTACGTCCCTGACAGGCATTGACCTATGAGTGACATTGATGGATGATTGAATCTAAATGAAGCTTAAGACTTTTTTTTTTGACCTGCAATACCTGGTTTTGTTCTATTAGATTGGGGTTTTTTTGAGCCTAGAAGTTTTTTGAAGGAAGAAAGGGAGGAAGGAAGGGAGGAAGGAAAGAAGGGAGAAAGGAAGGGAGGGAGGAAGGGAGGGAGTGAGGGAGGGAGGGAGGGAGGGAGGGAGGGAAGGAAGGAAGGAGGGAGGGAAGGAAGGAAGGAAGGAAGCAAGCAAGCAAGCAAGCAAGCAAGCATATTAGGATAGCAATTAGTTTAGATAGCCTTTGGAGCCTAACCTGGAAGTCTACACTCACATTTGTCTGAGGCATCTTCTACAGTCTCTTCACGGCTAAAGTCAACTAAACTAAAGGTTTCACATTAGTTTTCTGAAGAAACAGAAAGAGTGTACCCATTTGTAAAATAGCTAGAAAGGAAAGTCAGGCAAAACTTGGCATAAGCTGGGAGCCTTGAACACAATATTAAATACTGTTGTGGTCACAGATCTTTATAGAATAATAGAACACAGACTGCTGCTATCAATCAGCTTTAGATTCATGCTAGTGACTGGATGATCACAGATAATAAAACATTAACATTTATGATCTGATAAAAGGCAGTGCCCCAGAGTGTGAAAAAGTAGCCATTCTCTGTCTTGATGGTGAGAAGGATGGCTTTGCGTTCATCTAGGTCCCCAGTCCCTCTCTGACAGAAAGTGGGCTGAGGTGAAATGATGCCACTACTGAGTCTGGATCTGCCCCATGCTATGGGAGATTTCAGGCTCCTGAGCTAGAGTTGTAGAAACTGAAGGTGTTGGACAGATTTGAGCTGAAGCATCCTACCCCCTGTAGCCTGTAACTGTGCAGGTTACAGAGAGCGGTGTAACTCAGCGAGGGGTTGTAAGGGAAGTATTTGAAAAACAATCCAGGAAAGCAAAACAAACAAAGAAAAACCAGGGAGTTCTCCAAACCTATATCTGAAACAATTCCTATGGGCAAAGGCACAGGTGTGTGAGATGACTCTGGAAAAGCAATTGGAAATTCCCTGTGGCCTCAGTATAAATCCCTTTCATTCAGAGGTCAGCATTCAGTGTTTGCAGTTAAGGAGCATCTTCCACTGGCTACTCAGTGTGCTTGTTTCTATGACAGTTTTTATCCCGATGCTGAGAGAGCCCTGTCAGATGAAGTGTAAGCCACATTTACCTGTAAGTGCCCCACACTAGCTTGTGATGCCTAATCTCTTTTATTGATCCTACTAGGCTGGTTTCTGGAGCCATTGATTTTCCTTGCTGTCAGTTTGTGGCCTTGACTCTTTAATGTTTATTTAGACTGGTCTCCATAAATTGCTTCTGGTGCTGAGGGCGAGGAAGGAGGCAGGAGGTCAGGGGTGCGTGTATACCTGTCCATATATATAAATCACAGCTTTTGTTCTTTGCTGTTGTTTGTGAACACTGTTTGCTTGGTGAATAAAAAGGAAGTATTCTACTAAAACATAGAGAAGCTATTACTAATTCCCCTGTGCCTGCAATTTTATTGCAGTCTAGGTTTTCAATTTTCTGTATCTTAACGGTACCTCTTGTTATCTACTCAAACATGTAATGTTTCTTTTTGTTAGAGAGACACAAAGAGGGAGAATAATTTTTTGTTTGCCAGCACGGAACTGTACTTTTAAAGCCGGAAGGGGTATATATATTTTGTTGGCGAGTTTTTGGTGTGGGGGGATTGTTACTTCTTTTTAAATTTTATTCTTTGTAGAGAATGATAGGACTCAATGGTGGTGGACTTAACGACACTTGCACACACAAGCAAACACCACCTCTCTTGCTGACAGCATCCAAAAGTCTATCCATTTGAAGACTGTAGTCTTCATTGGGCAGAAATGGCAGTGCTGTTCCAGCAGCAGGACAAGTCTTCTTTTCTGGTAATATCACTGGCAAAGCCAGCAAAATGGGAAACGGTTAAGAGAAGGGGTCTGTACTGTATACCAATAATGTGGGAGCACATCCTGAAATTTCAAAGGGAAAGGCCCCACAGCTCATTTAACATTTAGCTGCTAGAATGTCATAGCCTTAAATCAATGGAAACTGTTTGGCAACAGCTAAGACTTTTTTCCTCTGCAGCAGTAAACATCGTAGTCTCTACAAGGTGACAAGTGGTTCTCCTGAGGCTAGAAGGACAATAATCAATAGAGGTGCAGTCTGGGACACTGTTCTGTCTGTTGATGCAGAAATATTGTGCACAGATATGATGCTGAGAATAAATCAAAAAAAGAAAGAGAAGCTGCTCCAAGATAGGTAAAGGAATATCTTACAGGCAATACCTTATTGATCAGAATATCTGATTCAGGTTTTTTTCCATTTGACCTCTTGGTTTTTATGGTCATTTGCTATCCTAAACTTAAGCAAGTTCAGTTCATTATAAAAGGGAGATGTAGCAACACCGGCAGGATGAATATGTGGCCGAATATTCCACTTTCATCTGTCCCTCCCTCTTGCAAAGGTCACTGTAGCCTTTTATACATTTTGTAAAACACATTAAACATATGTTACAAATGACCAGCACCTAGAAGAAAGTCTCAGACACAACTCCATGTTCAGTTGTAATTTCAGTATTTTTGAAGATTAACAGCCAGGGTCATTTGTCTGAGAAGTTTTTAAGTGCCTTGACACTGTCCTTTAACTAAGGTTAGTATACTCTTAACATACATGCAAAGCCCTAAAGCATCCAAGACAGAAAGGTGCACTATTGTTTACGTGCCTTCATATATTAAAGCTTTGCATTTCATAATATATATTTTATTGGCAGATGACATTCTGATTCTAGGCAATATAAATACTAGAGGAAGGGAAGTGTTTTCGGTAGTGTGCCTGTTTATCTCCTGTACAGAAATGAAAGTGCAACTTTAAAATCAGCATCACAGCAAGAAAGGAAAATACATCAAGATACCAGGGAATACCCCTATGACTCTCATGTGAGTCCTCCAAAAAAAGAAATCAGTAAACTTTGGAATGAACGATAAAGATAAACATAAATAATTGGACAAACGATAAAGAAAAACATAAATAATTCTTATGAAAGATTTGTAGGTTGGCATATTTACTGTAGTTATATATTCTAACAAACACTGCAGCAGAAAGAACATCCTGCCCCCAATTTAATTGGAACCAACCAACTGTAACCAATCACGTCTTTATTTAAAACAATAAGGATCACCAAACTCTCAATGAATTGACTAGTAATTTCTAATAGTCTTCAATATAGCCAATGTAAAGAATAATCAATGTAATATAATACAGCATAACCAGTATAATTCAGTATATGCAATTAATTTGGCAACCATTAAATTCATTGGCAAAATTCTTGCTGGCTTTGTTGGGCTCCTGCTCATAGAAGACTAGAAGCTGGATGTGCACAAAAAGCAAATGATTTAAATGGTCCAAATGTTCCACAAGAATAAGTACAGTAAAAATAATTGTTTGCATAGCCTATTTAACCTGCAGACTGGAAACAGAACAAGACTACAAGCTTTCTTCTGTAAGTAACTAGTGCTTAGGTACATTTTTCTTTAGCCCATGTAAAGCAAGTAAACTCCCCCACTACAGATTTTTCTGTACTGACACAACATATTTTTATACAGCTGAGTTTAGCAATGCATAATACCTCATTAACATTTAACAGTGTGAAATATGTCTCTGTGAAGGTTTTTGGTTGGGTTTTTTTTATATTTTTTTTTTTATTTAAATGTAAAATAGGAAGGAAGGTTGTTAAACTTTATTTTCCTCTGGAAAAGCAAAACAGAAAATGTTTTCACTTCACATTTTTCCATCTGATGTCAGGAGATTACATTAGAGTTTTCCTTATTTTCACTCATGACTGACATTTAAATACCAGAAATGACAAGTTTTCGAGATGGTAAGGAATAATTATTCATCTATGTCTCTAAATATACAATATATGTTTAGTTACAAGGAAACAGATGACCTAACAGAAGACTAAATCTTGGCAAGTTTACTTACACTGACCAAAACCTGCCAATTAAATTTCAGCCAGCTGGTCGCTTCTAATCCTCTCTTGTTCAGTCTATTTGAATGAGTTTTAGGTTTCTGGGTTAGTTGGGTTTTTTTCATGCCACTTTCATCCGTCACTAGCAACACCAAACAAAACAACATTTTGTGTGAGAATGAATCACAGATGAAATGTCAGGGGGCTTACTAGACTGGGGATGAGGCCAAAAGCACTTAGAAAAATGTGAAACTTTGTCACACATCCATAACTCCAAGCTAGCAACCCATAAGGAACATAATGTAAGGTAGGAGCCAGCTCACTGCCCTAGCTGTTATCTAGATTGCTGAATATTAGACAGACAACCCTTGTTTATTCCCACATTAGGGCATTTGTTTTCTTCTCATAGTATCAGAGAGGAGGAAGGTCAAAGAAAGGGATGATTAAAGCTTGGTGCTGCCATTCCAGTGTACATCCTGCAGGTCATTAGTACAGTCCTTCCTCTGCACCATTCAGCGGTTTCTTCCAGAATGCTATTCCTCTACTCCGGGTTTCTTATACAGCCAGAAAGACCTGAACTGTCTTACCCAAATGGGTAAGCAGGTCTACTTTGGCATGGGTTTTCTGCTTTGTTTGACTCTCTTTTGAAGGCAAAATCCTTGCTATTAAGACCAGAACTGTGGCTCACTTCCAAATCCGTATGCAGTTCAGGGCAGGCCAAGAACTGAACAGAATACGTAAATGAAGATTTCCTACTTTTTTTTTTTTCATAGTAGGGATGGAAGAAGAACAAACAAAGAAACAAAACACACAGGAAAAAAAAATAAAATTTGCACATCCAGTTTCTGTAATTACAGAGGAAGTTGATTTGTCACAGTCTGAATCAATGAGCTGACACAGGAAAGATGAATGTGTCCTCCTGCTTCTTGGAGGAAGAAATCCACTTTTCCACACAGCTCTACAGAAGGTCTAAGGTAACGTGATTCAGGGCTTATTACTTTTGACAGTTTTGGCATTCTAAATGCATGTAAGCAAACATACAAAGAACAGTTGGATAAAAAGGTCCAGCCCGATAAAGAAAGCTCTGATTTTTTACTGTCTAAAAATGGGGCAACTGTGAAGGTGAGCACTTCTTCAAAATAAGCATCTGGCACTCTAATCAATTAATCTTATGCTCTAAGCAATAGCAATCACAGTTACTTTTAATTTTGGCAAAGCACAAGGCTGTAATTTGGTCTTGTCATTGTCACATCCCATTGTGATGGACTAAAAAGAAGACAGTGGAAAGATTTATCTCTCTGGAACACCATTCACTTAAAGGATGAAAAATACAAAGTTGGGACATGAAGAAGATAGTAAACAAGAGGATCAGTTAATTCAGTTTTGTTAATTGCAGAAAAATGTTATCCTCTTTCTTAAACTTTGAAAAATTAGAATTTCAAAACAGTGAGTAGAGAGAAATTATTAAGAATCATTCTGGATTTCTTGTTTTGATTCCAACAGTGTATACAATCACAGGAATAATTTTTTATTCAAAGGCTTTTACTTGAGTTAAAAAAATAAATCCAATGTAGAACGTACATATGACGGGATCCCTGCGAACCCTTTGTAATCTCCACATGAGGTATTAATCTCCTTCACATTGCAATTGCTTCATAAATGGCCAAGGGTTACAGAGGACTGTGTTACCCAGTGCTTTATAAGTGCTCAGTAGAAGAGAGAGAGAGCGTGGCACATGAGTGTAAGCAGACCCTTCACTATCTCCACAGGACTGAGGGATACCAGGACTGAGGGATAGTTAACCACTGAAATCATCAAAGAACTTGATTTCCAGGATTCATTAGAGAGTCAAGAGAACATTGAAGGTTCTTTCCTTGAGACCAGTATTAGTCTTTAGTGCACTGAACTTTACATAAGTGATGCAAAAACTGGGTTATGCATAGCTTCATTAATTTGCCTGAGGCCTGAGAAGTTGTTCATGGCAAAACTGAAATGTAGCTCTGTTGAGCCCAGGCCCTATGTCCTAAACTGTAAATTATCATTTTGTGCAACACTGAAACTGTCAGCGCTTATGTACTCTGACACTAAGAATAAATCATTCCTTAACCTTCTATTTGTAAGCTAAGTAGATTGAACTCCTGTCTTGTACCATAAGGAGCATCTTAACAGTTCTAATTATTTGCCTCTGGAATCTCTCTAAGTGTTTGGCATCTTCCTCCAAATGCAGATTCTTTTAATGGACAAAAAATTTCATTAGTGGAATTCCAGTAGTGATTAGAAGGGCACATCCAGAATCAGTACAGGCTCTATTTTACTTGGTACGTCCTGATTCAGACTCCTTAGACTCTCATGAACTACTTATGGCTACCGCATCACACCAAGAACACCGAGCCAAACTCCAAACTTTTTAAAACAATTGCAGCTGCCTAGGATAAAACCTCACATATTTGTAAGCAGCAGTTTAAGGCTGAACTTTCCAGCCTGTATGAATTAGCTCTTACATGGATTCATTCTAATTAAAAAAAATAAAAGCTGCATCAACAACACAGGGAAAGCAATCAAAGCAATGATGGAAAGCTAACCAAATAGGAAGACATGAAAATAGTGTTTCCACTCAGGAAAGAAGGACTTGAATGCCTCCCATGCTTAAATATTCCATAACTGTTTTTAAAAAAAGGCAAAACATAAAACAAATGTTAATGTGGGAAAAGCTTCAGAAGTCAAGCCATCAGAAGTTTTTTTGGGGAAAAAATATTTAAGCACCCTATTATTATGATTTCCTTACGTCTCTTTAGCTGTAGTAATCATAATGAATTTAGTTGTTGCTGTCCACATGAATGTCACAAACTCTCCCCTTATGAGTAAAATATTACACATTAATAAAAGAACATTGATGTAAAATTGCCTTATCTTTGTTTTCAGGATATGATTCTAGTATCTATGTAAGCAGAGGCATTAGCCATTTGGATCTCACAGGAGGCACCATCTCTTGCATAAAGTAGCCTCATGGAATCTTGCTGTTTGCTCTCTATTGTTTTATTAATCTAAAACTAAAATAACTGCATACTCATTATTTGCAGTTCATTCATAGAAAACAAACAAACAAAAAAATCATCCCATATTTATATTCTTTCAAGGGTCTATTACTAATGGTTACTGAATTCTGAATTATGCTAGGAACACCTAGGGAAATAATGTAATATTCACCTAAATCTCCAAAGATCTCATTATCATTAGTGCCCTGACAATAGATACAAAATTAATAATAATGATGATAGACATTTAAAATAATGTATTATCATTATCTCTGATGTAATTGCTACTCAAAGAGTATTTCACAGACCACTGTAGAATTATAACTGTCAAATTTACCATGATTAATTTCAGTTTATTTGATTTGGCGAAAATAAATTGAGGCAGATTTCCATATGCTTTGAACATAAAGGGCAGAGTCATTAGTGGAGTCCATTTTGGATAGAGGAAAAATAAAAATTCAGTCTGGGATTATACTGAAAAAACAGTAGCTAATGAATTATGCCAAGAGACTCATGGAATCCTCTAATTATACCGATACAGACTTCATCAGCTAATACTTTTCACCTACGACAATCATCCTCTCCATATGCTAATCCCATACGGGATATTTTAACACCGTGGGTGAAGATAATGTTTCCACAGCTGTTCTGCATTCTCTGCCTTCTGCACTGATGTTGGTACATAGCAGAGGAAGAAATAGTTTTCTCGCTACCCAGGAAACTCCGTTCATAAGATTTGCTTGTTCTCTAGTGGTCTGATCCAGAGTACACAGAAGACAAGGCAAGAGAGTCTTAATCACTTCCCCTTACAGTTGCCATACTATTCCTATTAATAAACACTATGCTTATAGGCAAACTGGGGAGCAGAACTAGCACCAGGCTCTTACTCACCACCCCTATGGTCCTCTTAGTTTCATTTGGTTAGGAAAGCATGGACATAAAATTTGTGGCTCTGCCTCTATCATTTGAATATGATAACCAGTGAAGTTAGGTAATCTAAAGACAGGTCTAACCATTTCTGCTTGGGGCAGGACCATTGTAAGTGCTGTATTCTTCTTGTCATTTAATGGGCAGATTTCAGGGCAAATCGCAAGGCCTATATAATTAAAACGCAGTCAGAAT
Organism: Rissa tridactyla; assembly: GCF_028500815.1. NCBI lineage: Eukaryota > Metazoa > Chordata > Aves > Charadriiformes > Laridae > Rissa > Rissa tridactyla. Next base: position 44,982,287 of record NC_071497.1, on the reverse strand, counting down.
TAGCTTATGTATGTGTACTAGGGAATTTAATACTTTTCTACAAGTGGATTAGGTTTTCATACTTTTTTTTAGGGAACCCTAGACCAGAAATATAATTTATATCAAATTCCATAAGACAGTCATGGAAAGGGGACATTCAGACAAAATTTATTTTACATTGCAGCAGGTAATATCTTCTGTAGAGAGAGCCTGAGGCAGTAAATAACAAAGAAACCCATTTGAAACCTGGACCCACTGAACCCATCTCTTAAACTGTCTCTGGAACTACAGCAGGTGGGGTAAGATTTCGCCCCTGCGTCTGGTTTGGTGACCTGCCACAGGGGAGTATTTCACCCTACTGCTTTCTAAAACGTTGCTTGTTCTCAGGTGGGTCTGCCTACTCTGAAAACAGCAGTCTGCAGTCCTCTGGTGGATGTACTGAGCTGAGGGGCTGGGGCTTTTACAGCCATTTACTCAGGTACACATGGGCGTGTGTGTTTGTTTCTTCTGTTAAATAGTTTATGAAGACAAGCACTACTAAGCACCTTAGAGGCACTGCACCTGCACTTGCTGCACCTAAATGACGTTTTCACTCTTTAGAAGAAAGAGCAATATTGTTCTAGCGTGCACAGAACATATGCTAATCAGCTGTACTCTTCAGGCGCAAATGAGATAATGTGCTCATTGTTTAGACACTGGAATTGTTCATTACAAAATGACACAGTGTTTGCCAATTTTGTCTTCATTATAAATGTAAATATTAACTGGCGATATGCAAAAGAATACAAAAAGTCAACAGCAATTAATTGGCTTCTGCAGTAATTAGCAACTGTAAGGCAAACACTTAGGAGCCGTTGTAATTGTCTGCATTAGGAATACACCTCCTGTACAGATCTAATTAGCAATTTAAATAGTTCAGAAATTATATGCCTCTTGCCTTTACACTCCCTGAAGTACTGTTCATTAATGGGGAAAAAAATTGCTAGTAAATGTCATTTGCATTGTCTCATGTTAAGAGCTCTACATCAAAGCCTCTGCGTTATTGCTTCATACTGAATAATACAGAACTGAGGCTTGTGGACCAATACAGTTGTAATTAGGCTATGATTCCTTTGTAAACAGCAGACAAAAACTGACAGAAGCTTATTTTGCTCTGAGGTACCTACTCTACGATTTAAGCTGTAAATAAGGAAACAAGGGCTGCGGCTACCAAATAAAAACCCATCCAAACTGTGTCTAGGATTCATGCAGTTCTATTAATTGATGCTTCAGCAAAATATTTCCTTTGGGGATGGGAAATGTTAAAGTAATCACGTAAGAGCTGGGTGGCACTTCCTGTGGAACAGTGTGTTATGTCCAAGAATGATACAAAGACACAAGGACAAACCAGGCAATCATGGTGAACACCAGAAGATCTGAGTTTGTTTAGCAAAAAACAAGTCGACACGGTATTAGGTTTCAATTTAGAAATACATCACAGGGAGAAACAGGAGGAAATTTATGTATAAATAAAGAAAATGTTTGAGCTTAAAGAGACAGTAAAGCAAGTGCATAACAGTGGACTGTCTATACATTTGGATGGAAAACTGGTACACGTTCCTGAACTGCAAGAAATTTAAATTCCCAAATAACTTTTAAATAAGATCAAAGTCCCCATCTCCTCTATGGCAGAGCTCGATCTGTTTGCGAACATTTAAAACAGGGCATCACCATGGCCCAGGGGGTACTTCGTAGTTTTACACAACAAAAAAAAAAAAACAACCCATGGGCTCAGTACTGATATACTGCAGGTAAATTCTGAAAAAAAGGAGCTGTGTTCAGAGTCACACGAAGAGTGAATTTCAGCATGTGATTAACCTCAGGCAAGTGTATATAACAGAACAGCTATCATGGCTGGATGCTACTGCTGCTACCATTAGCAATAGCTAAGCTGCACTACTTGCAACACAGATGCTGTGTTAAACAAAATGAGACACGGTATCACTCACACCAGTGAATGGTGCTAAGACTCTAACAGTGCCTACAAGGAATATAATGATCCTCAGATATCACACTCCATTTTTTGTTCTCTCCAGAGACTGATTCTGGCAAACTCAGCTCCAAAGTCTGCTTCTCTGTTCCTGTGAGAACATCTCAAAGCAAAAAATGTAGCATCACAGCACCAACACTTCACTTTCTGGCTAGTACTGCAGGCACAAATGAGTGGTTTGGAGAGAGAAAAGGGTTGTTAAGATTCTTTTCCCGTAACGCAAACACCCGTATTAGATATAAACTTTAAAAGGTCATTGATTGGAGCATTTTCTTCCATAAGCTATAACAAGTCTGAAGACTTGTTAAATACCTGATTATGAGTAAGTATTTCAGACTGTATATTCTAAAGCACTTAATAGTTTTTTCATTTTTTCTCACTGCTGGTTCTTCAGAAGTACATATTTAGTCCTGAAAAATATATCTTTCCACCTCCTTTTCTTGATCAGTCCATTGATGCTCATATTCTGAGTATTTTAAAAGTCTTTTTGAAGAAAAAGTTGGAATTACTTACAGGCAGTAGAACCAGGACATCTGGGATTTTATATTACATTTTCTTTATTTCCTTGTAATTTTCCATTCCTTTCTTGTGCACTCAGGCAAGGTCTCTGCACAGTTTTGGCCTATGGGGGAGAGTGAGAGGAGGAAAAAAGGAGTGAGACATAGCACATTGCATTTACATTTTGGCATATAGGATGTTCAGCATAAAACTGTATTTCTTCTGTAAGAGTAGAAATCTCATCCAGTTTCTTATCATCTAGGGAAACCATGTACCCAATATTAACATAGACGAGAGAAATTTTATAAAATCAATTCTAAAAACCCACATTCTTTCTTCAAGGTTGACTCTTACCCTCACTCACACTTAGTTACTCAAAATTATCATTATAGTAAATAAAACTACAATAAGTATGCATTTGTTTCTCTATAATTCAGCTCCTGCAATGATGCTTCTCTGGCTGTAGATTTCTCTTTTGATGTGCAATGTGGTAAATCTCTTTGCTCATCAGGCAACAATGGATTTGTTCTCAACAGTTGTGCAAAAGATGGCCATGGGAACTTACTGTAGTATATTACATTCAAGTGTGTATGGAACTGCAAAAATTTTGGAAATGCAAGAGAGGCAAATAATGTTGATTCATTACAAACCACATTCATTGTACTTGTTTCAGCTTTTTTCCTTCTTCCTTCCTGAAATTACCTGCCATCAGGACCTATGTCATGGTTTGGGCTGGGCTGGCCACTGCAATGAACAACAGATGCTCTCTTTTACTTCTCTCACCCTCAGGGAAGGGAGAGCATCTCCCTTCAGGGAGAGAAGGATGAGAAAGAAAAGACACTTACGAGTTTAAAAAAAAAATAATGAAAATATTAATAAAATAATAAGAAGAAAACAATGAAATATATACAAAATGATATCGCGCTCCCAGGATGACGATCACATCACCAGCAAGCACTGGGAACGTCTCAGACTGCACTCGGCAATGGATGGGAACTGGATTACAGATTTGGATTCAGGAACGCACAGATTGGGATCAAAGGAGACAAACAGACAGAGTTCTCCTTGGATGCTGGCCATGGAAGAAAGGGAGCTGATGCTTTGATCCCTCAGCTTTTATACCAAGCACGATGCTGATGGGATGGAATACCCCGTGGGTCAGTTCTGGGTCCCCCATCCTGTCCGCTCCTCCCTGCAGGTGGGACCCCTCTGTGCTCTCCCACTTCAACCCTCCAATGGGGCACACAACAAAGTTACCTGACCTTGGGCATTATAGCAATAAGCAGGAACCTCTCTGCATACCATTCCTTGGTATAAATTATAAAAAATCAGATCTTATCACTCTGGAACTGGATACTGTCTGAAAAATATGCCATTAATTTCAGAGAGTTCAGTTAGTTAGAAGAGCCTTAGCTGCGAAGTAAAATTGGAAAAGAAAATTGGTTCTGTTTTACCTCACACTAGGGCAACCTAATAGACAGAATAAGCCTTTAGATTCTGAAAATATTTATGAACAAAGGTAGCCACTTCCAGCTCAGTACTACCATTGAAAATATTTGTCTATTTACACACTCGCAGAGACAAACTTACAAAGCAAACTACTTACTAAAAAAAAAAAGCAGATCCAAAAAAACTCAGTAAGGTAATGAACCTCCCCTCCTCTGATTTCCCTAAACTTTTGACCCACTTCCTTTTCAAAACCTGGTGTATAGTTCCACAAAGACTTTTGATGATGCTAAGAAGCAATTCTGCCCTTCCGGCCCTGATCTTACCATTATGCTGCCATAAACACTGAGGGTCAAAAAAATCAACTGGATGAAAGAATTCAGACTAGAAATAGTCTTTATTTTTTTGGGTTAACTTTTAAAAATCTTAAACTTTTAAAAATTCAGATCTTACTCAGACTGTTTCCCTGACGTAGACAGCCATACTCGAAGCCTTCAGACACACCTGCATCTCAGAAGGTAGGGAAAAGGGAAAGGCAAGGGATAAGTGAGATAAGGAGTGCCTTCAGCCACAAAGAGATTGGGTTACCCTCACATTTTGTGGGTAAGAGTTGCCAATCAATAGGTGCAGGGGAGGACTGCTTGTTTCACAATTCCATTATAGAGAAGTTAAGAGAGAGAGGTGGAGAGGAGTATAACAGGCCTGGAGGTAGGACACCCACTGGGAAGCCACGGGATTCATGTTTACTTTGAGGGGCACCAAGAACTGATGCAGCTCCTCACAGAGAGTGCCACAGTTGTCACCCTCTTTCTGAATTCTCATAATTCTTATTTTCTCCATTTTCTCTTCCAGAAAGTCTAATATACCAGCAAGTATGCATTCAGGGCATCCTTTCTTTCCAGAAAGCCTGTTACAGCCTCATGGAAGACTAGCAGGTTGTTTCAGCAGGACTTTTTTTTGACAATTCCATGCTGACTGTTACTCGTGAACTTGTAATGCAGGGTTATCATAAGCAGATTGTTTATTTTCTCATCATTCATAACCATCAGAGTTACTATTCTCTGGCTCTTTCTGCCTCCCCCCACCCCCCCATCACTTTGAAGCATCGATGCCTTTTATTTGGTTTTAATGAACTTTATCCACCTTCCGTAAGTTGTCAATAACCATTACCACTGGCTTTGATGCTACCTCAGCCAGCGCCCTGTGTACAATGGAGTGAATTCAAACAACAGTGACCTAACTGAAAAAGGCTGACTGTTTAAGGAACATGTTAGAGCTTGGGAGTAGGTTTGATTCCGGTGTTTCGGGGTTGGGGGGTGGGGTGGGTCTGTTACTTTTTTTATTGCTCCTTAAAAAGAATGTTATCCTTTATCATCACACAATGTTGTACACTAATTATACAATGATGATCTAAAAATAAAGAGATTAAGGAAGAATATTTTTCCATTAAGTTTCCATTTATTTGTATTCTGAATTCTAAAGGTAAAGGGTCAAAAGAAGATAGAATAAAGAAGAATGGTTTCCTGTTTCTCAAAATGTATTAGAACTTTTTAATAAACCCAAGACATGTCCACAGAGAACAAAAAGTAAAAAAATTCCTCCTTGGTCAACAATTACTATGAACATTTTTCAACACAGCCTAATTTTAATCCTTCTCCATGGACCTGGTAATTTTTTTAGTCTTCCCCCCAGAGTCATGAGGAATAGAAACTTTCATTCAAAAAGATAAGGAAAAAAAATGTTTGTTTGGGGTTTTTTTTGTTTTTTTTTTTTTTCTTGTACGTTGCTGTATTTAGGAATAAAAGCTTTAAGAACACATCAAATGTTGCAAGAGGCTTGATAACCTTATGAGAACTCATAAAAACACAGGTACCCATTTATGTTTCTCACTGCTAAAAACAAGTCTGGGTTGGAGCTGTGCTTTACCAGTAGAGCTCCAGCATCCAGCCATCTCATAAAAACAATTGTATAGATATTTATTATGCACCTGATCATTACAGACTTGAAAGAATGTGAGATCACAGCACTACTCCACTTAGGGGAGAGAGCATATGCTTTGCAACTTGAAGATCTGCCAATTGGTATCAAAAGGCATATTTTGACAGACTTGAGCATAAAGTAGAACTTGGATTTTCTTTAAAACAATGTATCAAACAACCTGCATTACCACTTCTTTACTTTTTCCTGACCTAGTAGCTAGATACAAGACTCCTACTAAATAAGAATATTTATGTATATAGTATTACCTGGACCTTCCTATGTCAAAATGAGTGCACATCTCTGAAATGATGCTATTCACTTTTCTTGGCATCCCAAGCAGCCAGAGAAGTAACTATACAAAGGACATAAAAACCAATGTCAGAAACAAGTTCAATGCAAAATGAGGATGTCACATCTTCCTTTACAATACCAAGAATCATTTTTAAGTTAAAAATTGCTGTTAATAAAATAATGAATACTACTAGATTAAAGAAGATGAGCTCATAATATGCTGGACCACTTTATCTCCAGATCCTAAAGATCTGTAATCCTGACCAAGAAAAAAAAGCAATATTAGTGAGGAAGAGGATTTTTCAAGTGTCATTTCACTCGTAATTTGACAAGTAGTTAACTTATGAGAAGTGTTAAACATATTGCATAAGGCTTAAATACAAAATCTTTAATTCTAGATTTATGACAAATTAAAATTAAATGTAATTAAATAACTTGGGGAACTCAGTTTACAATTTATTAGTTTTGATGTTTTTTGTAAAGTCCTCTGCTTTCACACGTCTCTGTGCTTACAGCATCCAACATTTGCTATGTCTTTGTGTCTCAAAAACATTAAGTCCTGGTATTTTTCTACTTGTACAGAGATATCTAAAGACAACTAGCTGGTACCAATTTCGTCTAACTTCTGCTTGGGAGCTATGGTATGGAGGAGGCAAACTTTTTCACATGCAAAATAAAATGATCAAGCAATAACTGCTGCTTCTTAAGAAACAAGAAAACCTAAAGACTCAGGAGGAACTCACAAGACAGAATATGAAGAATGAGATAGGAGAAGAAGAGTGTCAAGGACTCGGGTTGCCCGCAACAGAGAGAAATAGGGAGTTTACATGATTCAGAACGGTAGGCAGCAATAACTCCTAAAGAACAGGAAAGCGTGTCAAGGAACGGTGTTGTTCTACTTCCTTTGGAACGTACACTTTGTATTACCTAAATTGAAAGTCATCACTTTTGGAAGACTGTAAAGTATGTATCTCTTCTTTTACTGTGTGTGAACAGGTGACTTGCAAGGCATGGCTTTCAAAATCAGACTGTAGACATGGATTAGCAAAGATATTGCAGAAGACAGCATGTGCAGAGAGTTACATACCTGTAATACTCTTGTAATCTCAGAAGATGGTGCCAAGCAGAGGGGTTAATGTGGATGGAGGTAATAGCCAACTTCTGTGTGACTGCAGAGGATCAAGGACAAAGTATTCCAAACAGGGACAATAAAAGAGCTAATCTTGCAATGTCCCTTAAATGAATTTTCTTTACTCTCAGAGCACAGTTGCTTTAAATACTGAGATTACAAATGTACTTACATCCTGCCAAAAATGAATTAATAAGTTATTTATTTTTATGGAAGTACAGTTCTATTCACATGGAGTAATTGTGTCACAGGACTTACCTTGTTAGACACAGGACAGACAACGATCACAGGCTCTTAGTTTCTTTGCTAGAAACAATAGTTTTTTAAAAAATCTGTGAATAAGTCTCTCTACTATATCTTAAAAGTAATTATCAGGAGATTGTGATTTGGGGTTCCATTTTTTTTCTTTCACACCATGCAGCAACATTTCCTTACTGATTGAAGCTGAGATTGGGCCCTTACATTTTTTTATACCTTGTTTGACATGAAAGGACTTTCAATTTTCAAACCCTCATACTGTTTTGATTTTTTAATTTGTTTAAACTTTTTTTTATTTCTAGAAATTTAAACACAATTCTGTTCTGAACCAAAAAGAGAAATGGAACCTGAGATCACCTTTTCTTATAAACTGCAATGTAAGGACACTTTAAAAGGATAATGGGACATTCCTGAAATATTGCTGTAGTTATTTTCTTAGAAGGAATATCTAAAACAGTAATTTGCTTTCCATATTGTATGAATGAATTCTTTCCATGACAACAGCATAATACACGTCCTAAGTCTTCGTATCTTGTGTCAACTTGATAGAAAAATGGGAAAATGTGTATAGCTCCTCATTTCAAAATACAGGTGCGTTAGGCATCTTTTCTTGTACTATTTTCTGCATAAAAAAAAAAAAAAGAAAAAAAAAGAAAAATCTAGGTGCTACTTCAGAGCTTGAGCTATGTTATCCTTTATTCTTCTTTCTCTGTTTCTTTATTCTTTTAGCAGGGAAAGTGCTCAAAATTGCTTTTGGAAAAATTGTCTTTATAGTTTCTCTTCACTTGTACAGTCATTTTTCTGAAACCTAGGGAACTGGTGTAATTCTCATTAGAGCCAGCTGGAAGATTTCCACGGACTTCACTAAGCACTGGATGGGGCTTTCTGTTTTCCAGATGAAAGTAAGCACCCTTGCCCAGATGTGCAACATCCATTGCTCTTGGCCACAATACATACTGCCTCAACCACCACTGGATCCTCCAAACCCTTAGTGTTCCTATCAGTATGACTTGATAGCCACACTGTGTAGCTAATTCACCACTTCAATTAACCATTTTCAGAATAGAATTAAAACATCCTTTTTGAAAGAAACATGTTTCCCTGTGGAAATGGTCTTTTTCCTTTCTACCTTGCTTCCCCCTGCCTCACCTTTCTCAAAGAAAATAAAGTATAGTTCTCCTAGAAACTCATTAGAGGGACAGCCACTACAAGACGTTTCTACTTATAAAAAATGAAAAGGAAAAAAAAAAACCACTGAAGCAAAAACCCAAAAATGTTTTCAGAGCTCGTTAAGCACTAACAAGTTTTTTCACTTGTCTTAGATGGCAGGCCTACTGCTGCAGGAGTCCATTCATTAAAGCTGTTTTACTCTGTTACTTTTATGCCTCTGGGTCAGAAGAGCTGATATCCTGCACTATGCACCGAGAGGTATTCCATGTGAAAGTAACCGACACAGCAAGAGCTTGGTGAACAGAATCAAATTACTCACCAATCGGACTGTTTTCCATGGTTTCTTGAAAAGTAAGATATTGGGCACATTGCTGTAGAGTGCTTTCCATTGTTAACTTTTGTATTCTTCATCTCCAGGAAGAAGATATATATTGCACACCTGCCAAGATGTGGCTGCAACTGCAGAGACTGAAGGTCATCTCCCATCTTACAAAGTGAGGATTACAACTGGAGGCTGTAATCAGTGATAGGGTTGTGATGGCTCTAACGCAACAATCATGTAATATATAAAAGAGAAATTATGTAGGTGTTAAAAAAAAAATCACCTGGCCTTTAAAAGACCTCACTCAAGGGGTTGGGATTTTATATTACATGTCAACCCTTGAAAAGGCATAGACAATGAAAATGTAATGTTAGTTAATAATGCTTTAGCTTTCTTTTCTCAGCTCTGATGTTGTCTAGTAGTGTATCCCACATTATCCACTGGATTACAATACATACTTAAGTTATAGCTGCAAGGCTAAAGAATTTGATAGTAGAAATACCTCATTATTTTTCCTTTAAATAGCTGTGAGACAAGTTATTTGCTGGAATAACTCCAGTGAGCTAGCAGACTTACGCCAGCAAAGGATTTGGCTTTATTATTCTGTGCAACTCCTGCCATAACTGACAAAACCAAGTAATCTGGGATTTGATCACATCTGGAAGTAGATGCAGGAATTCTGTTGGCTTAAGGCTGGTAGGTGTTCAGAAGATAAAAAATAGAGAATGGTGTCACAGCTTAAGTAAAACAAGCCATTTTACCTAATAAAATGAATCCACCCCTCTCCAGTACTTTATTACTCCTACAAACTGTAAAAGTTTCAAATTCAAATGACGTTGCTATTCAGTAAATGAGTGATAAGGAAAATATATATATCTTGTAAGGACAATTACTGGACTCTTGGTGGTCCAGTACCTAAAGAACTGAAAACAAATGAAACAATTTGATGCATCAGGATAATACCAACAGCAAAAATGGGAATGGAAGCTCCCTGTTGTAAAAAAATAGAAATGAAGTTCAATTTAATTAATAATGAAAGATTAGATTTCTTTCAAAACTTCAAGAAACCTGGTCTGATAAACTCCCATTGCCCACAGTTTCATCTTTTAAAGGAAATTCAAGAGGCTGAGAAATGTCCTAACACCTTTTACTCTTTTTCCTTTCTTGCTTTTACAGCATAATCTTTCCAAAAGGTGTCACAAATAAAAAAAAATCAAAATTATCCTAAGCCATTTTATAATGTTTCCAATGCAAAGAAAATTAATAGCTGAAATTTAAATACATACACATTTCTCACAATGCAGGAAAATATCTGGTACCTCACAAACATCAGGATGACATCTACTCTGTTGTTTCTTAAACACATCTTTTTAAATTCAGTAACAGAAGGGAGATTATAGACACATGGGTTTGAGTTTGGCTACAGCTGTAGTGAAATAACCTTAAAGTATAGTTTGGAATAATGAAATCTTTACAAAATTAAAATTAAACCCGATCCTTTAATAGTTCTGATGACATTTAAGTGATTTTTTTTGTGTTAATATCTTTTACATAATCTGCTTTTTGTGGTATTATTATGTCTCTCTCTACCTGATTCCTTCCAATGCATGTGCTGAAATAGAACGTGAAGTACCCTTCTCAGAGAGACTCTGACAAAGATGAAACCATGAAAAACTTGAAATCCCTTTTTAAAAATACCCTTGTGCTTCTGAGAAACTGGCATTTTGTGCTACTGTTTCTTTTGATTTCTGGAAGGAAAAGGAAGATGACTCAAGTAGTACAGATGGTCCAGTTTTAGTGTGTTTCTGGCTGTCAAAAATTTCTTTGGTCAGGGTCTGAGTTTTACAACTACTTTTAAATCAGCTTTCATTTTACCTAGTGAGGACCACCTTGGATAGATTTGCCAAACTCTACAGAACCACATTCATATTGATAACTGTTTTAGTAAGCTATAATTGTGTGATTACACGGTATATTATATTGAGGTGAAAATGTTTAAATTGGTTTTTTTGTGGCTTTAATAAGCTGAAGAGATTCATAAAGTATCAAGCAAGTAAGTGAGAGCTGCTGCAGTCAAAGGTACCACATGGTGATAAATTGAGAGGAAGACACCCATCTTTTAGGAAGCTGAAAGCTGTCAGAAGTCATTATCCCTGACAGGGTAGAGGGGATGTGGGATATGGAGGAATATGGAACAAAACCAATTAGGCTTGAAGTACCTCTGCAGAGGTCCTGGCCATTTTTAAAAATATTCTTCTTTGAAGATGAGGAAAAATAAGCCAGTTTTAGAACCAGCTGGTTTGGTTTGGTTTTGTTTTGTTTTCCATTTCCAGACATGGGATATGACATGAATAACCGATTATATCTCTTATCTGTCTTGTGGGTTAATCAGGAACACTCTGGAGAAAATCTGCTACCTGTACTGCTTTAAGGCCAGAGATTCCAGTTTTCAAATTTCATAGTTTTTTAATTTGGGGCTTAAAAATTCCTGAAAGAGAAATTCTGAAACTTTTATCTTATTTGATTACAAGCAAATCACGGTCACTGTACTCTAGGAGATGTTTTCCATAGGTGATCACAAACTAACAATTGCTTTCCAAGTAATTTTATTTTCTTTAACTATTTATCAAAATTTTAGAACTAAATTGTATACAATTTTCTTCTTACTTACATTTTTTGAATATTGTGAATTAGCTTTTTCTGCTCCTAACACATTCTCCATTAATAAAAAAATGCAAATTCCAACCTTTCCAATATCAAAGTGTAATTGCAGTTTCATTCAAACAAATCCCTACATAGATAAAATGTAGGCTATAAGCAACTAGTTTAAGTCACTTTGTAATATCTTATAATTTTTACTGGCTCTCAGCTTAGGTCACGAAATTTACCTTTATCTAATTTAGATTTTCCTTCAGTGGTAAATTACTGATCAAGTTTCTCAATTACTAAACACCAAATACATTTTGTAAAATGGCAGATAGAGTGTTTTCTCTACTACATAATAGGTATAATTCTATCATGTCTCTATCTGTTTATGATTACCGGAGAAGATATTAATATTTAAAGTTCATTCCTACATGAATATTTCTCATTCATTTATTCATTTAGATGCTCAGAAAAACAGTGTATAAAGAATAGAAGAAAAAAGGAAAAAATCAAAAGAAAATCCAAGGCACTTAATATGTCCTGTTTCAGAAAATGATGATGAACGTACATCATATTCATATTGGAGATTTTTTTAATGTGAATAAGATGTTTTTTCCACAGCACTGAAATGAACCTCAGGTCTGCCTTCCACCTAGGTCTGCTAGCCAGGAGTCAAAGGCTGCGTTTATACAAAAAGGTGATGCCAAAAAAAGAGAAACTGCATTCCAAAAACCAGGGCCTGACTTGGTAAAGGTCTTTGTGTTACAAAAGCTGAATCCTTCCTGCAGAAAAGGATCAGGGATGTTCTCAGATAAGAGAGAGGAGTGAGAGGTAAGTAGATCTCAATGTGAAGAAAAAAAAAAAAAAGAAAAGTCGGAAAGAGAGCTACGCAGGTCTGAAAGAGTTTAAAGGAGGGAAGGAATGATTTGGCAGGCCAGTGAAGCTCCTACCTTGGAATAGCTCAGACAATTCTTCACTCTTAAAAATGATGGAGATTTGTTTGCCATTGTTTTGTTTTTTCATCTCTAAATTCCTTTCCAAGCTTGTAATTAAGGTTTTAGCACTTTCCTTCAAATACTTCATTCACTACTCAGTGAATTCATACTGAGGGACAGTAATAAAAATAGCTCTTAGGATGTCTGTAATCCAACAGAATTTGAGGATTTTTAGAAATTGCAGTATGTTTCCCACCAACCTGCAAGAGTAAATTTGAGTGATAGTAGCGTATGTGCCAGGACAAAGGAAGATCTCACTCTTGGCAACTATATGTAGTTTGCTATATATATATATGTTGCTATACTACCCAAAAACAGGATGAAGAGTTGCAGATCTCAATACAGACATACTTCTTTGCAGCCTTTCCAAAAAGTATTATCCAAAGACATGGTAGCTTACTACTTGCTGCTCTAGAGTAATATGTCAACTGAAGTAAATATTTAGCACACAGATTTCATAAACAGGAATTCTGAAATAGTGAGGACTGCATTTTTGTCACTTAAACACAGTTACATATCTGAGGTGACTATTCTCTAAGAATATTGTCCCTAGACGATTTATCTACTAAAATGAGTATTATGAATGGACACTTCAGTTTATCAAACACCAGACTGATGGTAGCATTAGAACTTTTTTCACAGCGCTCTGCTGATTATTGGGAGATTGGACTGCCATTTCAGGCATGTTGATTAGGCAGAATGAATCCAGTCCATGTTCTTTGGAAAGCACGAAAGATAAGAAGATCTTAGCAAAGCAAACAATTGAATGCACTTGTTTGTCTCAATTTCCTCACAGGGTTTGTGGTACCTTCAGTCTTATATGGGAGCTTTCTGGAACTCCTTGATCCTTTCTGATCTTCTTTTTCCCTCCCTTAAGCACATGATTCCATAAACACAGAATAATTGCTCAGACTTGTAGTCTGGTTTTTATGTGTACATGTTTCCCATCTTCCTCTCTGAAATGACTGATGGCAGTAATTCCTAACAATTCCCCTCCACTTTGAGCATCCCTTCAAATGAAATTATCAAAATACTCCCTGATTTACCTGTGATATTATCTTATATCTATTACTTGTTTATCTATTTATTGAATTGGTAGGCCAGTTTTGCTGGTCTACCATCTACTTGGTCGAGGACAGCTTCCAGTAGAAAGATCATCAAATACCAATGAATTATCCATCAGTCTTGGGGTTCAAACTTATGAGAGTTATGCTCCAAGATAAAAGATAACAGAGGATGCAGACCGTTCTCATTAGTAAAGCTAAGTTCACAGACTGTTGAACTAAATGTTCATAATCTCCAGCTGGAATTATATATTGTGCAGATTGCCTTTGTCATCATGTTTCACAAAGACTTGTTGCCATGACCACTTTAGGATTAATTTTAGAGTGTGAAGATAAAAATGTTAATGTCATATACTCATTTTTCAATGAACTGAAAAGTAGGCTCACTCATCCAAAAGGTCATCCAAAATCAAGCTGAGCTACCCCAGTACATGAGTGAGCTGACTTCTGGCAGCTTGAACTAGCACTTCGTCAAAATTATGATATTCTGCTCAAGTATTTGAGTATTTATTTTGTGCTTTGGAGCATGTCATGTTCCCATGCACTGCAGGTATTTGAAAAGAAAGAAGTCCCTTTTGCACTGAAGGCAGAGATTTTGGTAAATAATGAAAGCTATGAACTCTACAATAAAATGTATCAATGTTTTTCAGAATGGTGATTTAATTTTTAAAATATCATGAAGTTCTGTTCTCATGTGCAGACACAATAATTCTCTGCCAGCAACAAAAGTAGAACATTTTTGTTGATGCAAACTTGGCTACTGCTATGCAATGCAATAAAATTAATTATCTGTTAACAGCATTTTTCCATGAGACTGAAACTGAATCATCCCACTGACTTCACTGAGAAAAAACATCATATTCTAGGACTCAGTTCCTACTGGAAAAAGTAGATTCCAGTAGGAATTACCCAAGTTAGAGCTGTTACAATCTAACTATTATATCGCCTGAGTCTTGTTTTTGCTGCACTGTAAACTACAGTTGATGGCAAAATTACTGATAACTCTGCTCTCAAAATGTGGATGGAAAACAGTTTGAATTGGGATCTTTGCTAAGTTTTGGCATGGTTCTCAACTTCAGAGAAAAAGAGGAGGAACAGATACCATATAAAAACACTCTTGTATAGTACATTTTTCACTCAGTATCATGGGGCTCAGTTGTAATTTTAACTGTGACAGACTCAAACAATTTTGATTTGAATTAAGATAAAGCATCCTAATAAATAAAGGAAAAGATGCCAGTGTACTGGCCAGTGACTTGCCTGACAAAGTATTTGCTTATTAAATTCCATACATTTGTCCTTGCAGTTACTGAAAAATATTTTGTTTGTAAGATCATATGATATCAAAAGGCTGCTGTAGTGGAGGAAGTATTTCTGTATCCCTTCTGAAAATGCACCAGGATTTTGAGCGTTATCGGAGATCACAACTCTTTTCTAACTTCACTTCAAAATTCTGACTGACAATGTTTTGGATAGTTAATTTTATTTTTTTTTAAATATAAATGAAAGCCTTACACTTGACTGAATATTTTTTGCTTCTCGTAAAATTTTGCTTTTTAACATACTACTTTACAATTATGTAGCTCAGATTTGGGATGCAATTACATGTATACACTTATTTATCATTTTGTTTATTTTCCAGTTTTTTTGAAAATTAGAATTTTGTGGCTATCTTCCTAAAGCCCTTGACATACAATCTTTAATAACTTAAGTATGTAAGTTACAAGGACAAATAAGCAAAATAACTACATTTTAAAAAATGCATGTTGCTTCTTTTCCTCACAAATTTGTGTAGTAACATTGTTTACAAGTAGACATGTCCTTTGTTTTAACCTCTAAGCATTTCACTTTACTGTAAGGCTTAACTGGAGATACACCTACAGTGTAAGTAGTGTACAGTACTTTATTCATATGGCATGCAGACATACAGTGCAAATCTGAGGCCAAGTGACCGCACCATGTCATATCTGTCAATAATATCTGGAGTTGATGCTCTTCTAGTATATCTGCCTCTGGATGGATGAAATGACAAGCTCATTTCTCCCAACATAACAGATGTATTTTCCAATAAACTACCAGGACCTTAGCTGTTTATATTGTATTTCCAATAACATTAATAAGGTTTCTGAATCATTTTTCTATTAATAATTATTATGATCACACTGCAGTAAAAAGGTGATATCATCTATACATACTACTTTATTAGGCAGGTTTGGCTGTTGGAAGGAAAAAGGAATAGCAGAAGCCATAAAATTGGTTTATCTTGCCGTATTGCTAGCCTACAGTCTCAAGTTCAGGAAGAAATGCAACAAGCTAATGTTCTCCAGAAAATGACCATTCAAAATGGTAAATTTCCTACTTGCACTTCTGTAAAAGGAATGTAAAGAGTGTTCTGATTCTGCAGAGTTTTAGAATATATTTTTAAAGAAAGGTTAATAACATCACAAAAGTGCAAATGAATGGATGTTTGGATCCCACCAATGGACAAGGCACAGTGAAAAAGCTTGAAGAACTCTGTGAACATGAGAGAACATGGGTTGCTATCTTTAATCCTCTAGCTCCACCTAAACATGACATGGGCAAATGAACAAACCAGACTGCCCTTCCTAAACATGTCATACACAGATTTAAGCCATAGTTGTGGTGATAAGGTAAAAAGATATTACCAGTAAGGGTAGACTAGTAAGTCAGTCTTAAGACTCAAGACAGAAACCTGTTCCAAACAGCCAGTGAGATCTCCCAGGTTTTGTTCTCTTCCTTTTCTTACAAAGAAGGGAGGCGTGATTCCACTGTGGTGTTGTCTCAGTTCTAGAAACCTGCAGTAGGTCTGAATTAGGTTAATTGAGTTAGTCCTTGCTGACAGATGTGTTTCATCTGGAAACACAGCTAAAACTCAGTGAGGTTTGTGAAAAATGTGGACAAAATAAACCACCAAATAATTGACTGAAATATTCATCAAGGGATATGATTCAGAAGAGATAGGCTGAAGGAGGGTCCTGATTGAATTTGCTTTGGCCTCTCCATTCATTCAGAATTCCTTGGAGGTGGCATTCCTGGTGATGAATGACATCTGCATTAGGAGTAAAACAAGAAGGCTGAATTATTGGTTATATGTTTTCAGTTCTCTGCATGGGGATTAGCATAACATGGTTGCTTACTGGCATGAAGAAAATCTGTGCAGCCCCAGTAATGTACAAAGTGATTATCAATCTGTATTCAAATCTATGTGTAATGCGTTTTGTCCTTACACTTGTCCAATATTTTTACAAAAAGGCACTCTTATAATTATAACAGTAGACAGAAGAGGAGCATGATAGCTGGCTGGTTGCACTCCCATTGAATTGGCTAGAAACGCCAAGACATATTCACTGTATTAGCAGTGTGATAGGGCACTAGGGTCAGGAACACGAAAAAAATTTCAAAGTTATTATTTAAATTTAAATAAGTAAAATGAAACATAAATAAATGAGATGGATTCTCACAGATGCTGTTTTTCCTGCTTCTTTGAGTAGTTAACTAAACAGAGTGGTGACATGGGAAGACGTCTAGTTTCGCAAGATATTTGACTGAGGAACATGGATCGCTGCCTCTGTGCAGGGTTTGACCACCCAGGACTAGTTGTACAATCAAGGCTTAATTCCTTTGCTCAGCACACCACCTCTTGACAAAAAATAACCTGATGAAAGGAAGAATCTCTTGAAACTTTCTGCAAAGTTTTCCCCTCCAAATTGCTTCCCTCCCAATTTGTGTTCTTCAACTGTGAGATTTTACACAGCCTCAAAAATGTTACTTAGAACAGAGATGACCCAGTACCACCTCCTGCTATCACCAGCATTTAATCAATCAGATCAGCCACAGCATTTTCTAGTTAAGTTTTGAAAATATCAAAGGATGAAAAATCCACAATTTTGGAATTGTTTGTGGAATTGGTTGTTAACCAACCAAAAAGTTGGTTACCCACAACTTTTTGGCGTAAGCAGTTCCAGGGCTACTTCGTCGTCCTTGTGAAAAAGCCTGTCCTAATATAGAATTTCAGGAGTATCATCTTTCCAGACTTTGTAATATTGACACATGAATAATTTCTAGTAAACAATCAACTGAACAAAAAACCCTCCAGGAGAACTTACGGCAAAGCTAGAAAATAAGAGAGATCCAATCCTACTCTTCCTACTCACCAGCCTTATAAAATTGTACTTACATGGCACTTCATAATTATTACTACAGAGCAAATTCTGATTCTTCTATTCAACAAGATGCTTATTATCCAGTAACGAATGCAATAAACTCTGGTTTCCTGTGAAGCAAATTCAAATTTACCGGGAAGTAAATTGCTTGGCTATGTGAATAGGAGTCTGAAAGGCACCCTGTGGATAACATAAATAGTATCAACTTTCTGCCTTTGCTTCTTTCTATGTGTTCTTTGATGATGGTCTCTCTAATAAAGCTTCTTCTCAAAAACTTGTTTTATCCCTTCTACAAGGAATTTCACACATCATGAAATAGGGAATGCCAAGTTAAAGTATGCAGCATTTCTGAAGAAAGTGTTGAAAACCTAAGTTTAAAAAAAATTAATGGGAAAAGTTTTTGCAACAAATATTTTGACAAGTTCCTTTAATTAACCTCCTCTTAGGGCCTTAAAGCAAAAGCTTTCTGTTTGAAGCATTTTTATTTTTTTTTGAAATAACAAAAGGAAAAGTTGTCTGTGGGCTTGACTTCTACTTCAACTAAAACCAATGATTGCCACTATTGGACTTGAATGAAATGGATGTGCCCTTTAACCTGCTCTGATAAAATGTGTCTGCACCAACAAGCACTCAAGATTGTAGTGCCGTTAGCCATACACAAACTTCCAATATCTGTCTCTTACTCATTGTGAACTATAGCAAGGTTTATTCAAAGAGATATTTATGCATGAATAATGTGTAGCTTTCAGCTTAGAAGCACTACAGGTTTAAGTGTTTCCTTTCGATTTGTGCACTGCATGAGTCATACAAGAAAGCCACCAATGCTTTGTCACTGAAAATTTACTGGAGTTTAACTCTTGACCTTAATTTGTGCACAATCAAGAGGATTTCTAAAATCATAGATATGTCTTCGAGCTCTATTTGTGCCAGTAAAGATGCTCTACTTCTGGTTGGTCATTACTCTTCTGTAACTACCAACGGAAAATACCATGTGAGTGAGCCCTAATCTGCTTCATAAGATTGATCAGGGTTAAATCAAGCCTCCTTTATTGGTGGGTTAAATTATTTAATCAAATTTTACCTGGTAGGATTCAAAGGAGCTTGCATAGGTTTTTCCATTGACAGAAGATACAGGAATTGAAAGTACAAAGGATGGCCACAAATCAGAATAATTATTTAAAAGGTGGGTATTTGTCTTTGACTAAAGAAGCCAAAGATTTTAGAAAGAAGCCACTGAGTAAGCAGGGAGAAGCTCTGACCTGGACTAAGACCAGATCAATCCATTACTTAACTTTCGCTCCAAAAAAGCCAAGTCTTCCTTCCCCACCCTTCCACCCTGGAGACATTCCAAGCTAAACCTATACAATTCCATGCCACATAATGCTCTATCTGAGCCTACATAGGTATTTCCTATTACAACTTTTGAACCCCAAAACAGCCTAGAAATTATATAGATAAAATAACCAGCTGTATGTCTAAAAATAAAAAAGCATAAAGTACCACATCAGTCTCACGCTGTCAATTTATACTCTGAAAATCTGAACACCTTAAAATCCAACTCACAGAATGAACACTCATAAAATGCCACAATAGACCAGGTATTTTTAAAAGGTATTTAAGCACTTAACATGTATTAAGTTTATGCTAACACACATTTCCTGATGTCCCCAAGTACTTTTAAAAAACATCTTTTGTGTTTCTAACGGTTATACATTTTTTAAACTGGTTCCCAGTCTCGTGGAGGGCACCTGTGCGTGTGTGTTTGCGTGCACATGCATAAGAGAGAGGAATAAGGAGACACACGCATATTTTTCCAGCATTGCAAAACAAGCATAACAACACGGCAAAGTCTCTAACATCATGCAGGGGAGTATGAACAGGGATACAATTAGTTTTACTTTCTTGCAGGACAACTCGATACTCAAAAGTTTAAGATTATACTACAATCCAAAGTACAGTTTGTCAGAGACTTCAAGGATCACCAGTGACATCGCCACATTCTTGTATCCAAATTCTTCTGTGTTTTCCTCTAAAATGTTGGTTTATAACTGTATGCCTTTTTCCCCCTGTCAAATAATCCTATGGGATCAAAATTGGCCTCAAATTAATGTCTCCTTAACCACCAACTATACTGTCAAGCAGATTGGGTGACACAGCTAATGGTTCTTTAGCAGATAGCTCTTCCATAATCCTAGCTACTGTATGTTTCATTGTTGTATTTTTTTCCAAAATCAGGCAGACCTTAAAGAAGCAGAATAAAAGACACACACGCTCGCACATACACATATCCCTTGTACTCTGATTTGCCAGAAGAAGTGGATTGGCCCAAGTTCAAGAGCCATTCTTGAAGCAGAACCTCTTTTAATCACATTTCATACAGCTGAAGAGCCAATCCAAGCATGTAAGTGAATGCTACCAGAGGTTTTTAATCCAGATAAAACCTCTTCTGTAAAAGAACTGAAAAACCTGCTGCAATACAAAGGGAAATGTACACATCTGAAGTAGAAGCTACTCTCACCAGAAGTCAGAATTTTCACTTTCATTCAGGCCCACATCCACTACTAAAATGATCCCATACTTCTGATGCTGTCAAGGAGGCTTTGAGATCTAAGAATCGGTACCACTGTAGACTAAGTACCTACAACCACCTGACCTGGTGAAGGATCCTGAACTGCTTCATTCATGTGTCCCTAGACTGAGACCACTGAAGTGAGAACCAGGAGACAAAACAGGGAGGTTCAAATTTTCCCAGCTACTAGGAACTTACCTACCAGAAAAATCAAAGTTTTATAAATGTCAGCTTCTTGCTCCTTATCTCTTCAATAGCCAGTAGCTAGCTATTGAAATACCTGGACTTCTAGGTGTCTTGTCAATGTACAGAGAGAACAAATATTCTTTTTACATTACATGACACACTTCCCCCTCCCCCCCCATAATCCCTACTAAGAAGCAGGCATGAATGCTTCTAGATAAATTGTATATCCATCCATCCATCCAGTAGTGGTGATGACAGATTAGAATCACAGCTTCCATAAACTGATGCTAGGAAAAATAAAGTGATGAAAATTCAGTCCTTGGTGAAAAAGATGTTAGTTGATACTTCCTGAAAGAAGGTTTCTGCAAGTAAACTCTGCAGACCAGCCACAAGGAACTTCACAAGGAAATGGGAATAGTATCAAGGACTTGAAAAGTTTTTGGAAAGTACATGTTTTTTGATAGGAATTCACAGTGTATTCCCAGAAGCCTCTGAACCAGTCTCTCTCTGCACTCTGAAAACAAAACACATCTTCAAACTAGGCTTAGATCTCACACCTTCAAAACTTTTTTTCCATACTATAGTTCTATCTTCACACATAAAAGTCAGCAAGAACAATCTTTCCATACTATGGGACAACTATACCTAGACAAGAAAGTTCTTGCTATATTCACAAGGTTGCAACAATAACCATAAAGTGATCTTTGAGCTAGAAGAAGATTGTATTGACATGGATGAAAGATGAATAATAGCAAGAAGAAAGAGAAAATGGTGAAGTTCAGATCATGACTTGTTTTTGCAAATGGAAATATAGAAGAATAGTACCTTAACAAAATTGATATACATGTGAAGTTTTAGGAAAAACAGACAAATGGCAGCAAATACACTTGCAGAGAAAGTTGGGAAAGGTTGGTAAAAAAAATGAAAGAGGGAACAGACAGCTAGGTCAAGTAGATCAGGTAAAAAAGATTTTTATGGACAGAAGAGGAAAGACTGGGATAGCATCATAGGCAGTGTGTTAAAACAGGATGTGAATTAGGGAAGACTGAAGGGTAAGATGTAAAGAGAAGAATAAAAAGCAAGAAATAGCTAAATATATATTACACAGACAGCTAATCTTCAGAAGTCTGGAAGCCAGGGGGAATATCCTGAGCCACTCCTGAGCTGGTAAAATTTTGAATTACAAAGTAAAAAGGAACTACAGTTTTGCCTGACTTGTTCACTTCCAGAGGCCACCATACAGTTTTCCACTATCTCTTTAAGCGAGACTAGTGATTCTAACTATGCACTTTCTAGTCTCTCACACTTTCTCTATGTTTCCTCCTCTAAAATGTGTCTATAAGTCTCCTCTCTGTGCTGTGCTGCAGAGGCCATAGGGCAACAACAAATCGGGAGGTAGGAGTTAAAATTATCTGCAGAAGGTGAATGGAAGCCAATACAGAGATTTGAAGAGGAGCCATCCTATAAATGTGTGGCAACACTTGTCTGTTTTAAAAGTCAGCCTCCTGCTGTTCACATTTGTATTTAATTTGCAAACAGTAGGTGGAAATTTGGAACTTGTAGACTTTCAGTTCCTCCTGATGCTCTGCATGTTTTAGCTGGGAAAACACTTATCCAGACTGACAGTGTCTTCCTTAGCTGAAGGTCAAAAAAAGGATGCTGAAGGAGATGCCAATGAGAAACATGGGTGCTTTAGCCTACAGACAGACTCCAAATGTTAAGCTCCAACTAGTGTTTCAGGAGCTATTTTTAATGTGACTAGACTGACTTTAGCACTTAAAAACTCGATAGCATGGCATTTAGCATGTACTCAAGTACCATTTTGCACATTTCCATAAATGCTTAGAACCTCAGTTATTTTATTGAATTTTGGACAATATTTTTCACATTACTTTTATTTCAATTTCTTTTCTATTTGTTTCTTTTTTTTTTCAGCATAGTCAAAAAAAGTCACCTTCCATCCTCAGTTTTCACTGGCAGTTATGTAAACTTTCCTCTTTCCCTAAACCCCGTACAGTACTCCAAAACTATAGGTTTTTTCTCCTCCTGCACTGCTATCCACTTCCAGAAAGCTTCCAGTGCTGGGGAAAGGAAAGACAGAACCTGTGTGAAAGTGCACCTCTTACTAGCTAGCTGTCATAGAATCATAGAATCATAGAATCTTCATGGTTGGAAAGGACCTTCGAGATCATCGAGTCCAACCATACACACACAAAAAAAACCCCTACAGTCTCTGCCACTAGGGCATGCCCTGAAGTGCCAAATCTACACATTTCTTAAACACCTCAAGGGATGGTGACACAACCACCTCCCTGGGCAGGCTGTTCCAGTGCCTGAACACTCTTTCAGTAAAGTAATTCTTCCTAATATCTAACATGAACCTCCCCTGCCGCAACTCCAGACCATTTCCTCTGGTCCTGTCATTATTCACTTGGGAGAAGAGGCCAACGCCCACCTCTCTACACCCTCCTTTCAGGTAGTTGTAGAGGGCAATGAGGTCTCCCCTCAGCCTCCTCTTCTCCAAGCTGAACATGCCCAGCTCCCTCAGCCTCTCCTCACATGACCTGGTCTCCAGACCCCTCACCAGCCTGGTAGCTCTCCTCTGGACACGCTCCAGCACTTCAATGTCCCTCTTGTATAGAGGGACATTGAACTGGTTGCAAGCCAGTTCCGGAGTTTTCTCTCTCAGAAGCTCTCCTGATGCCATGAATCACACAGGTGATCACTCTAAGCACAAAATCCAACTCAGGAAGTCCCTATATCTTGGTTGCTGGAAGCTAGGAGGGCAAAGTAGGAGAGGTATACTGCCTGTGCCCAATTCCTATGTTACTCCCTTACGATCCACTAATATGATCTACAGACAAGAAACCATAGGCCTATGGTCTGCCCTGCTATACATGCTCTAAAGTGTGTCATAATTTGCCACTTCTTTAGCCTAGACAGTCTAGACAAAAGTCTAGACAAAAATCTAGACAGGATCTACTTTTGTAATAAAAAGAATAAAAACTAATAGAAAGAAACAGGACAGAAACAGGACAGAAAAAAGAAATCTAAAAATAACAGCCTTCTAGACCTTTTCTGCACTTAGTACAAAAAAACCCCCACAAATAAAAATTCAAACCAACAAACCAAACCAAAACCAAACGTTATCCTCAATTATTACTTTCTTTTCATTTTAGACAAAATTCAGCAAGAAGCACACATCAAGACAAGAACAGTGACTTCTAATCAGAGACATAACTGTAGTTCTATAGCAAGTTTGTGTGTTGTACTCACAGCCCTGCTAGAAAGCCAGAGCAAGAGGAGTCTGGAATATATAATATTTATTAACTCTTCCAAAAATGTTTTGGACTGAGATTAGGCATTATAAATTTTGCCCCAAAGTAACTGCTTTACACTGTCATAAACTGGGGGGGGATGGAGGGTGTGAGGGGGGAGGGCCAGAGAGGAAAGGACGAGAACAGCTCTGGCAGTTTTACTCCCAGAGCTGCAATAACTCTGCTGCTCTGTCTCATTCTTCACTACAAAAGCGGTTGAGAAGATTTAGTGGTTTGAACACAAATTAGATTAATTCTTAACAATGCATTTAAGTACTCTGTTACCAGTCTCAGCTATCAGGTATATATGATATATACATCCCAAAGCTTTTCTAATAGAAAGCTTCAGAGAGCTGGAAGTTGCAGTCCAGACTCCAGCTTGGATACTCCTGTGTCGTGACACAGGCAAAGCCAGGATTTCCCAGTTCATCAGAAAGCCAGACTCAATCAATTTTGAGTACAGCAGTGTGACCTAAACACTTCAGGATATCGGTCAACTAATTTTCACCAGATTCCTGTATCTGCACTGAAGGGCAGACGCCAGGAAACACCTAAGACATATGGCCTTGCTTGTACAGCATTGTATGGGTACATGGCTGGAAAAAAATCAAGCCATAATCAAGGAGGCACAAACTCCATCTGTAAAACAGGACCTCATTGGCAATAAGCAGTCAGGTGCAAGGGACAACTAACTTAACATGCTTTAGAAGATCTTCCTTGGCTAAAGGACAGAGGTTGTGCCCACTTTCCTTTCCCAACACTGAAATGTAGCGTCACCTAAACACACGCTTAAACCCTTCACAGATGAGTCTTCCAGGTTCCACAGTATGAAGATATTTGTTTTCTTCAACATCTCCCTGTCCTCTCATCTTACACCTGGCAATGAAACAAATGAGCCTTGTGCAAACCTCACTTCTAATACCTGCCTCTATATACACTTGGACTAAGCAACTGTGATCAAGTGTTGGTATTTTAAAAAAAAATTAGAAGCAGAATCTAAACTTCAATAATAAGCAGTGCTCTGAGGAGAAAGAAAAAATCACTATGAAATGAGTTGTCTTTCTTCTTGTGCTTCTCATTCGACACTGATAAGAGATTAAGCAGAAGTGAAGCCTTAATTAACTAATGAATTAGTATATGTATCTGGAACTGGCAATTGGAAATATAGTAGAAAAAGTGTATTTCGGCATAAAGCTTAGCTTAAGAATTTTTCTAAAGGAAATTATATTTTGTTAACTTGGAATTAGGCAATAAATTTACAGGAGAATAGCAAAACTTGCAAACAAAACTTGTTTTTAAGGGGTAGACAGGGGAAGAGACATGTTTTGTACGGAAAGAAAAAATTTCAAAATAGGAGAACCACAGCCTATTGTAATGTATTGTCCTGGGTAGCACATATCCCATTTGATTTGAAATAACTGTATAATATGAATCCCTGTATCATATATTGCTCTCTACATTCATAGATCTCAAAGTAAGCTACAGATGACAAATAGTCAAATTTCATAGATGAGAAGTGCTCATGATTCAGTAATTTGCTCAGCATTTGTAAATTGTTGGCAAATCCAGGAATAGGATTGTGTTCTTATCCCAAACCAGTGTCCCATATACTAGAACATTCTGCTTGTCCCTGGACTTTGTATACAAAAGAAGCTCCTTAAGTGCCTGTATCTTCTTATTTTTGTTATTATTCCATCTTCAGCATTGTAGTATCTGAGCATGTTTATATTATTTAGAAATATATCAATCCTCCAGAAGACAGGTTTGAGGCAATAATCCCATTTCTAGCCTTGGACACAGATTAGTTACTTATCAAAGCACCCAGTGTGGAAAATCAATGGCAAAGGTGAAACAAACATTTTTTTGCACTTCTTACATGTTACTTCTCTACCAGCAAACAGCTGCTTACTGAGCTATGTCTGTTTGTTTCTGTGATTCTTATTTTCTTAGTACTGAGCAAAGCGAGGCAAAAGTACCTGGCACAGGAATGGATCAGGATTAAACGCATATTAAAATTATGATGCTGTTATAGCTGCGTATAGATTAAACAACAGCATGATCATCACAATACATCCTAGATAATTTCATCTTGAGAATTTCAGAGCTCTGAGTCTTAAACTCTTCACCTAAAGAAATTATGTAAAGCATATTACAGTATCAGTGGTGCAGGCCCTACATCAAGGTCTTAAAATAGCTCAGAAATACAGACAGCACATTTATCAACTTGTATGTATCTTTACCTTTATGGTCTTACCTATAGGATTTTAGACATATTAGAATGAATAACAAATTTGAGTAACCTTCAACAAAGTTACGCAATTGTCACAACAAACCGAAACAACAACTAAAAGAAACAAAACACAGGTATTAAGCTGAAAATATCAGTATTGATAAAACTGCTGTTGTGCTGATATACCCAAACTGTGTGTCTAGTCATTTTGAAAAGATTTTGAATCCTGACATCCATCAATATTAACTGTAAACTCAACATTGGAGTGCACTTGGCAGAGCTGGGAAGGAGAACACACAAAGAAACAGCAAACTGAACCACATACGGGTGGTGTGGTAACACATACCTACGTGGTCTGGTAACATGACATTGGAGAAAGTTAAATGCAAGAAATCCTTACAACTCTGTTCACAAATTTGAGAAGACCTGTTAAGCAGGATGATTCAGATATAGTCAGCAAATAAACTCTGTGTTAATTATGCATATTTTTCCCATTATACTATGGGAACTTCAGAATGTATCAGGATTAATTTTTGGCTCTAAATATGGGCAGACTACTAAGGTTAATAAGTCTTGAATATCTTCAAGAATTCATAGACATTAAACACTAAAAAATACCCACATTTTAGTATTTGAAGGCGGCCTCCAAGCAGAAAAAAAAAAATAATAAAATTACCTAGTCACAGGAACAAGGAATTACTGGTTACAAATGTTTACACTGCTTTTATAAATTTTTCCAAGATTTTCAAATTATGAAGGAAATATCCTGCCTATTATGCAATATCATCACACTGCGGACTGAAATACGGAAAACAGTTAAGTTTGCTAAAGGCTCTCTGGTCCCAGTCAGCACACGCTGCATTTTCTAAAACATATACCCAAAAGTGTCTCTACTTATGTTTTTATTAGTTTAACACAAAAAGTGGTAGTGGATATGTGACATGTCTGCAGAAGTGGCTGGATTGGCCTCCATGTATATGACTGTTTGTCATCTGTACAGTTTTCATAACCTTTTTCAGAGAAGAACATTGACCTTTTCTTAATAAGGTAAAAAAGGAATTTTGGAGTGTTAATTTCCACCAGGAAACTTAAAGAACTTTTTTTAACTTATTACACAATCTGAGATCTGAAATTTGAGTTCCAGAACTACCTATGAATTGTTCATGCAATAAGTAGAGATGGCTTTCATCAGCAGATCAAGGGCTTTTTACTTAATTTTTCCATAATAGGCAGGTTTAATAGTGAATGTTGTAAAAACATTTACGAATAAAGTTTGGCTTCTATTTGCCTCTAATAGACTTAAGTTTACTTATCTGCAACTCTTTTGAACTCAGTGGTTTTACTTTAACATAATTGTGGTGTAAAGCAAGGACACTTTTCTGGAGATCAGTGAGAGATATTTATAAGTTCATATTAACATCAAAATCATAGAATCATTGAATTGTTAGGGTTGGAAGGGACCTTAAAGATCATCTAGTTCCAACGCCCCTGCCACGGGCAGGGACACATCCCACTGCATCAGGTTGCTCAGAGCCCCATCCAGCCTGGCCTTGGACACTTCCAGGGATGGGGCTTCCACCACCTCTCTGGGCAACCTGTTCCAGTGTCTCACAACCCTCATGGTGAAGAACTTCTTCCTAACGTCCGATCTGAATTGTCCCATCTCTAGTTTTAATCCATTCCCTCTAGTCATACCATTACCTGACATCCTAAAAAGTCCCTCACCAGCTTTCTTGTAGGCCCCCCTAAGATACTGGTAGGCCACTATAAGGTCTCCTCAGAGCCTTCTTTTCTCCAGACTGAACAAGCCCAACTCCCTCAGTGTGTCCGCACAGGAGAGGTGCTCCAGCCCTCTGATCATCCTCGTGGCCCTTCTCTGGACATGTTCCAGCACGTCCATATCTCTCTTGTAGTAGGGGCTCCATAACTGGACGCAGTACTCCAGGTGGGGTCTCATGAGAGTGGAGTAGAGGGTGAGAATCACCCCCCTCGACCTGCTGGCCACATTTCTCCTGATGCAGCCCAGGATGCGATTGGCTTTCTGGGCTGCTAGTGCACACTGACGGCTCGTGGTGAGCCTCTCGTCCACCAGCACCCCCAAGTCCTTTTCTTCAGGGCTGCTCTCAAGCCAGTCACTGCCCAGCCTATATCGGTGCTTGGGACTGCCCTGACCCAAAGGGAGGACCTTGCACTTGGTCTTGTTGAGCTTCATGAGGTTGGCACGGGCCCACCTCTCCAGCCTGTCAAGGTCCCTCTGGATGGCATCCCTTCCCTCCAGTGTGTCAGCCGCCCCACACAGCTTGGTGTCATCGGCAAACTTGCTGACGGTGCACTCTATGCCACTGTCCATGTCGCTGATGAAGATGTTAAACAAGACCGGTCCCAGTACTGATCCTTGAGGGACTCCACTTGTCACTGGCCTCCACTTGGACATGGACCCATTGACAGCCACTCTTTGGGTGCGGCCATCAAGGCAGTTCTTTATCCACTGAATTGTGAGGTCATCAAAGCCATATTTTATCAGGTTGGAGACCAGGATGTCATGCAGGACAGTGTCAAAGGCTTTGCTCAGGTCCAGGTAAATGATGTCAGTTGATCTCCCGTTGTCTGTTGATGCTGTGACCTTCTCATAGAAGGCCACCAGGTTTGTCAGGCATGATTTGCCCTTGGTGAAGTTGTACTCAATCACCTCTTCATTATTCTTCTGCCTCAGCAGTGCCTCCAGGAGGATCTGCTCCATAATCTTACCAGGCACGGAGTTGAGACTGACTGGCCTATAGTTCCCTGGTTCATCCTTCTTTCCCTTTTTGAAAATGGGGATTATGTTTCCCCTTTTCCAGTCAGTGGGGACCTCACCAGACTGCCATGACTTTTGGAATATAAAAAATATTTTGAATATAAGAATATTTCTTTCTTTAGAAATACCCACCTAAAACTTCATCGATACATTCCAACTAACAACCTAATCCAAAGGGGTATTTCTGCTGTTGCACACTGGCTGTAAATTATGACAACTGCAACAGTTATAGTAGTATAAAATTGAAAATCCAAAAGATTAAAGTAAAAAAGAAGTACTTTTTCCAGGCTTTTTAAAGATCCATTATCATAATAACACAAAGGAAATGACAGGAAAGCTTAAGGTAATGTGAGTGTCAGATACATAGAAGATAGCCAGTTGGTAAAGAAACTTGTCACCTTCTCCAATTTCTGCTCTTTCTACTTAGCATTTTCCTTCTCCTTTATTCTTTTGTATTAATTCAGATTTGATTATTGTGGTTGAGAGAAGTAATAGAAAAGGGATTTCCAGAAGGTTGGTAATCTGATGCCATCCAGTACAGGAAAGACCATTAACAGACCTGATATTTTGTCCTTTTGTTATAAATGTTACGAGAGCTTGCCTCCAGTTGTGTTTGGCTAGTGCTTGTTAGGCCTTGTCCCATAAATGGAAATTGACATTTTGAGATTAAACAAAGTGTGTTTTTTTGAGTTTTAGTTAATGATCTACTTAAAGTCAGTGCAGAAGTGAACAGGACTTAGAAACACTATAAAATGTTGGTATCATCTGATACTACCTTTCCCCAACATCACAATCAGGGGATTGCTGCTAACATCCTGTCTGCAATTGCAGGAAAAATATCACAGAATTTTCAGTACATATCTCCATATTAATCTCAGCAGTCTAAGACTACATTTGTGTCCTTCTCCCAATTTGTTTTATTAACAGAAGCCAAAATAAATATAAGTAAGTAAATACTCTTAATTTCTCAATAAATGGTGGAGTTTTCAGATGGAACAATCCTTCAGATGAACACTAAATGTAACAATTAGCACCCTTTGGGGATTAGTTGTCCATCTGTTCTGTCGACTGAATTTTACCCTTTTTAAAGTAAAATGCAAAAGCCAGGAAGACTTAAACAGAGCTCAGATTTCCTCCAATATGTCTTTCTCTCTAAAGATTCAGTAGTAACATTTTCATTAGTTATGATCTGAGATTAATATCTATAATTGGAAATCAAACATTTATCATAATAAATTTTTAAGCTGTTTTATTTTCATAGAATCACAGAATGGTTTGGGTTGGAAGGGACCTTAGAGATCACCTAGTTCCAACCCCCCTGCCATGGGCAGGGACACCTCCCACTAGACCAGGCTGCTCAAAGCCCCATCCAGCCTGGCCTTGAACACTTCCTGGGATGGGGCATCCACAACTTCCCTGGGCAACCTGTTCCAGTGCCTCACCACCCTCACAGTAAAGAATTTCTTCCTAATACCTAATGTAAATTTCCCCTCTTTCAGATTAAAAGCTTTACCCCTCATCCTATCGCTACACTCCCTCTCCATCTTTCCTGCAGGCCCCCTTTAGGTACTGAAAGGTCAGTCTAAGGTCTCCCCAGAGCCTTCTCCAGGCTGAACAACCCCAACTGTCTCAGCCTGTCCTTGTAGGGGAAGTGCTCCACCTCTCTGATCATCTTCATGGCCCTCCTCTGGATCCACTCGAGCAGGTCTGTGTCTTTCTTTGTGGGTTTTTGCTTGTTTTTTTTTCTTTCCTGGAAGCTTATACTTTGGAGGCAGCAATTAAGTTTATCATCTGTACCCCCAAAGCCTCAGCCAGCCCTTTCATTGAAGAGGTAATCTAGATCAGACATCTGAGAACCAGTTGTCAAAAAAAAAACAACTGAGCAGCACATCTAAATCCAGCCTAGAAGTCAAGCCCAAACAGTTAAAAATAATGCAGAAAGATATTTTAGAAGGTTTTTTTTTAGGAAAAGGGTGTTTAAAAGTATCAAAATATTAATAATTCCTTATTATAAGAACTAAGCAAGAGCTCAAATATTCACTGCCTTTAAAGGGGACCTAACGTTTCCCAAAAGGTGGAGGGGGCACAAATGGTAACAAACAAAAGGGAGAAAGATGTAGCATCCAAAGCTTTTATGACACTTAAAAATCAGCCAGCACAGTTTGTTCCACTTTTTAATCTAATACATTCCAAAATTACTTTTTATATAAAAATTTCAAAGTAGCAATCAAAACAACTAATCAGGATGTGTATCTCCATGTGTTTCCTTGTCACACAATGTCAGGAGTAGCAAAGTTCATATCTGAAACTATTGCCTCTTGCAGTGTTGACAATGACATTAAAAACAATCCCTGGTAGTCCTCCACTGCTTTTGTTTCCTTCGTGTATGTAATATAATGCCTGCCATCTACCTTGGCTTTAAACAAACACAGCAATATGCCGTTCAACTTGTGGCTCATTCATTGCTTTGAATGAAGTAGTTACTGTTTATACATTCAAGATTAGTACTGCATCACAACAGCCAGCAACATTACTTTTTTGCTTTATTGTTTCTTATTCTAAAACATAGAGATTTAGAAACCTGCTGCTCAAAACTATTCCAAACAGAGTGAGAAACACCCCTGGTCGTCTTCTGCGTGCTTTTGTTTTACACAGATTATGTAAGGCAGTGTACTCAGCAACGCAGATAAAGCCACATTACACTATAAGATCATGTAGAAATATTACAGACCAGAATAAACATATGGATGATATCCCAAAAGACAGACTTCTCAAATACCACTGGATTGTTTATAAAATTATTTTGTTTTATATAATGACACAGCTTGTTAAATAAAAAACGTTGTAGTAGAATTTTGACGAATACTCCAGTCAGAAATTCTTCACTGCATCTGCCTCCATTCCAAAGGGACAGGGATTAGCTGGACACAGTCCATATGTGAGGTGGTATTATTTCTCAACTACTTGATATCTTTTTTGTATATGGAGAGCTCTGGATTATCAAAGGTTTTAAAGGTCAAAACCAACATGCAGGAACATGAACAGTTTGTTCATTCAGGTATAATCCTAACCAATGACAAATATAGATCCAGCAAAGACGTTTAGGTTGGGTTCAGAATTAGAAAGGAGTTGCAGCCCTTATTAAGTCCTGGTCTACAAGTCTTTCAACGCAACTGTGCCTCCAAGAGGTCACCAAATTACAAATCACCAAAAACCCCTCATATAATCTTAAATTATTTCCTTATTTCCTCATTGGAGGTCCACCTACCTCCAATTATCTGTCTTTTTTTCACCTTCACCCAAGGCGAATCCCTGTTTAGCATTTATAGCAGTGAGGTTCAGAAGATTAACACTCATAGCAGATAGGTTCTTATGGATGTTGACAACGTGCCATCTCACTGCTTCCCTCTCTGAATCCATAAAGAAGTTGAGTAAAAAAAAAGTTGGAGTTATTTAGTCACCCTAAATAACATCTGTGAAATAGACTCTGGTGGACTTATGAAATAGTAGTCCATCTCTCCTACCAACCATAGCCATGTCTGCAGTTTCTCATGGTTACATATGTAGACAGCTAAAAGACCTAAGACTACCAAGTTGCATTTTCTGTCAACAGGATATTATAAAACAATACAGAAATGTAATCTAAATATCATCTCCATTGTACTGTTGCAAATGCTTTATCTTGTACAGTTTACAATCAATACAGCAAGTCAGCATGACTTCTAAACATTGTGTGAACCACAATATTAACTTGTAGCCTTTAGCCAGACAGTCAAGGGTCAACAAACTCTAGGGATTCTTAGCTAATTTCTGCATTGTTTCAGCACTTCCTTTATCGTATTCCTTTCACCATTCCCTATGCATTCTTCTCCTTCTTTTTCCCCCCTGAGAAATGGTATTTAGAAGCTGGACAGGAGACACAGATTTACTGATGATAACAAAGATATAAGGCTACCCTGAAGGGACAGACAGGAGCTGCCTCCTTTGATAATGGACCTGCTGTTTCCATTGAACTTAGCACATGGCTCCAACATGTTGTTGTGACCTGGAAGCTTTCAGGAACTCTGAGAACAATACCAGTTGAAATCACCCAGTTTGCCCAAATTTGAAAATACTAATGTGAACTCAAACCCTTGAAGATAAAATTCTGGATAAAAGCCCCAGTCTGATAACTGTGTTGTACACAGTCCTTTTTCATTCTTTATATGTCAGTGCATAAGGTCACACCTATACCCAAGATGATCTGTAAGGCCAGTATATTAAATATTCTAAAGAAGTAGAAGGCCATAGAAAACAGATGTAAGATCAAAGTCTTTGCTGTACCCACATCTTTTTGAAGTGGATATCTCCAGATAAAGCTTTACACTTAAGCATATATAATTACTTCCTACAGGACATAAATCTCTGAAAAGGAAAATTCCTGTGCCTTTGGTGATCTTAGAGTTGATACAGCAGTATTCTAAGATGGCTGATAGATGGCAAAATGAAGAAGTGAAACAGAAAACAAGCAAGAAATTAGCAATGGTTGCATTTCCTCAGAGGTTCTTTATGTATCCTGAAGCCCTCTCTCCAGTCTCTGGCAGCAGAAACTCCATGTCTTTTATCCCAGCATGTGCAGGTGAGACGCATATTCCATGGCTTCTGCCATGGAAATTATGGATTAAGACATAGGACATGTTCATATGGAAAGGAATGTTTTCATGTGTGTATCTAGGTTTTGTGACCCAGATGACTAGGAGATGTATGGATGAAGGCCATTTTGAGTCAGCTCTTGTTTACTTATAGACATTTGAAAGCTCATCTTCAACATATGCTCAGATTTCTGATGTATAACCTTGTCTATCAACTTTGCTATATACTGTTCTAGGGAACGTGGCTTTTGTCATCTGTTTTTGATTTTATTGCACTCTCTGAGATGAAAGCTGAACAGCTAATTCCCTGACTTCCTTTGAATGTTGGCTTGAAAGTCTTTTTCACTCTAATTATTCTGTCATTTGCTCATATAATTCAACTTAAAAAAACAAAACCAACATGTGCTGAACGACTAGTTATTTTCTTATTCTTTAAAGCCCTGATGTTTGCAAAAGGTGCTGTAAATCAATAACAGTATTATTCAGCACTTAAATAGTGCTTGCTATGTTTAATGTGCTTCACAAACATTAATCCTAATTAATTAATGATAATTACAGAGCCGATAAGAAAATGTCAATATTTCCTATTCAGATCAGAAGGAAACAAATTTCTGTCATGCTATCAGAAACCGTATTTCCAGTAGTAATACCTGCTATGCGACATTTGTTCAAGGGAAACCCATGTTCTTTCTGTGTTTTCTCTGTACATTGCAAAATGAAAACCGTGAGATATAACTTGAATGCCATTGTGGTTATGCCACATGAATGGATGCCTGTGTTTCGCAACCTGCAATTCCAGTCCTAAAGGCATCTGAGAACTGTCAAGGACCACTCTGCTGTATGTGCTTCAATATGCATTAAAACTATTGCATGTTAGCCATAGTTCATTATTTGTTCTGTATCACGTTACCAGATTTTGCAGATGATTTAGTCTTCTGTTTTCTTCTATTCCAGATGGTTTTATTTGTGCTCTCCTTTTATAGTTTTTCCTCCCGCCCCCAGGAAAACTTTCCATTACCAGTGGAACTGAAAGACTGTAAATGCTCCAGGGAAGGAAGCACGATACTTTGGTTAATGCACAGGAGTAGAAGGCAAGAGACCTGGGTTTTATTCCAAACACCAGTATAAATCTTATGTAATTTTAACACTTTATCTTCACCTCTTTCTACCTCAATTTCCTTGCCAGTAAAAGAGGACAATAATCTTTTCATCCTAATCCTCCCTATGTTTCAAGGATAAATTCACCAATGTTTTTAAGGCTGATTCTAATCTAGGAATGAATTTCCAGCATAGATGTGGCAGTAGAAAAGCATGGTGATGGAGAGCAGTTTGTATTTGTGAAAAAAGGAGAAAAAAAGCCATTGTGGTGTGGTGGCAACACATCAAAGTTCTCTGAGTGAAATACACCACGGTACTGAATAAACTGTAGGTGGAAATTGTTTCTATTCAGAAGACCTGTGACTACAGAAAACTTTCAAAAATTGTTAATGCCTAACCAACAGCATGAAACAGTAAAAGTTTCAAGTGCTTTATGTCCCTCAGATGAGGAGCTATTCTTCTGCTGTGTTGATTTCAGTATAATTACTAGTGAACTAGTAGTGTGCCCCAAATTTCTGAACTGAAATTTAGACATTTATAAATTTCTAATTCTCCCACGGATAGTGAGGATACTCTGCAGAAAAGAAAGGAGGAGAACCTCTGAGGCCAAAAATTCTCTCTATGCTTACTTTCCTTGCCTCTAACGCTCAAAAGGTTCCTTTCTGTTTACTGTGGTTTTTTGCATTGACTTTTTTTTGAGAAAAATATAATCATGTTTTGTTACACATCTTTCCAAACGCCTCTATTCATAATATGAAAAGTGCCTTAAACGTCTGTTCAGTGAGGTACTATTCAGAAAATTCCTGCATTAGCCTAGCGTGACCGCCTCCGTTTCCAGAAAACAAAACAAAAACCAGGCACTCTGGGCACAGACTAACCAGCTTTTTTGCAGATGATGTTTTAAGTTACTTTCCAATGCCTAAGGGACAGGGCATATTGGAAATAAATCTTCAGAAAACAGCTGGCTCCAGGTTTAACATTGTAATACCTCAAAGCCGTGCATGCCTGTTTTGAATGCACACTTACAGCACATTCCAGGCTGGGTTCATTTCAGTCCTTCACTACATGCCCATTTTAAGTATGTCCAGCATGTCAATTCACTAGCTCGCAGGCTTGCTGTGAGTAGTGATAGCGATTAAAGCTGTCAAAGGAGCCCTGATCCCATCAAGTCTAGCCAAACAGATGACAGATCTACAACTAGCCCTGGAGGAAGGAAACTGAAAGCACCACATTTTGTGCGTGCATATGTGTTTTCATAGTGTCCCGCCTGCTGAGACAGACAGAATATGTTGAACAATTTGTACAACTCGATCCCTGCTTCAGCAAACCTTTCCTGCTCCAAAGGAGGCAATGACCACAACAGGAAGCGAATCCTGAATATAAAATATTAGCACTATAAATTCCAGAGAGAGACATTATTAAAATTTCCAGCTGTATAAATGCAGTTATTAATCACTCCCAAATTAACCTTGTGCCAGCTAAATTATTATGAGTTCCTGTGTAAATTAAATAGTTATTAGTTCCACATTCTTGATATAGACAGCAGCATTCTGAAAAAAAGGATATGGTAAAAACCACTGGTTTCAATTTACAAAGGAGTTTTGAAGACAAAAAATAAAAGAATTTTCTTTTACTTGATTACAAAAGCAAAGCCACTTCACAGTATAATCTCACAGTAATTGTAGCCATATATCATAACATGTCATAACTGTAGAACAAAGCTAAGCTGCCTTTCATCTGCAAACAGCTAAGAATGCAAAGGAAGGTAAGTGGTGAGGTCATGGAATCTTTTCCCATATTCCACTAGAGAGCAGTATTCTTTTGTAGAAAGCAGGTAGGTTATCCTCTGCGAAGCAAGCTGTGGGGAATCTATCTCTCGCTAAAAGAAGCTTCTGTGGTCATTTATAAGAGTGCTTATGCTTATTCTGTAGAATCAGATGTTACCAAGAGTAAAGGAGACATCCACAGCAGTGGTTTCTTATCTGTATTACTTGATGTGAGTAGCTTCTTCAATGTTTTTTGGCTTTTTCATTTCTCCGAAAAAAAAAAATAGTAAAAGATGCAAATAGCTAACTGACAGACTTCATTTTCAAGAAGGAACTCCTGTGTATCTACACTTAAGTAAGACTCTAATCATTTGTTTTATAAGAAAGTTGTAAAAAAAATAAAAATTAACATAGTTATAATTCAGAAAAACTTGAACATCTTTAGCTATACCAGATTTAATATCAAGTAAATGTGATGGTAAACTGTTTGAGGGGGAGTAGATGGGAATGAAAATCCCTGCAGGTACAAAAATCTAAGGAGAAGTTTTAATGCTGCACTAAAAATATAGCCCTACAGGCAATTTGTTAATGCCTTCTTTACAGGTGACTAGGCAACAGAAGACACAGAAAGAAGCCTCTGCTTTGAAAACACAGAATTTAGAAATGCTTTCGTTATATAAATATGTTTCTAACCTTATGTCTTGATCACATGTAAACAGAAATGGGAAAACAAATAGTTTTAGGCTGCCATAGTTGCTTGATAAGCATAAAACTCCTGGGCAATCCATTTACTTTTCCCCTGAGATGGAAATGAATATGTCTTTCAGGCAGCTGGGTTCAATTCTTTTTTCAGGGTAAAGGTTTGTTTCTGGTGCCAATCAGCAACAACTGAAGTCTTTGTCCTGCTTTAGGGATCACAGAACCATTTTTATCCAATCATGCTTAGGGGTTCCACCACCTCCCGCATGCCATAGTAATGGTTTTGTTTTTACACGTTATTGAACTCTAGTCACAGGCAACAAACACCACGGGCTGTGGGTGGGGAGGAAGGGAAAAAGTTGATACTGATGTGACAGCAAAAAGAAATCCGCTTCAGAGTACATGTAACACTAAAAGGTGCATGTTTTGTGTGTTTTGATGCAAGCAGCTCTGTGTTCTTTCACTAGGGCTTGGGATATTCACTGGTGTGCTCCATGATTTGGCAGTAATTGTATAGGGATATAAACTAGATTTCTTTCCAGAAACATCCCAAGCTGCCACAGAGAAAACAAATTGAGGCAACACAAGACTGAAAGAGTAAATAAAAGATCAGGATCAGTCCTAAATTTGTAACAGAAAATTTAGGTACTTGAGCAAAGTCAGGTGTGTTGGAGAAGCAAAGCCAGGACCTCCCCCACTACCTACAAGCTTGAACAGATGGTTAGGTCAGGACTCTTCAGTCCCACAGTCACTTAACAGCACTTACCAAAAACCCTTTCCTGAGCCTCTAGGTTCCTCCTTCATCCTTGTAGTCCCCCCAGGTATGAACATTTCCCATTGCCAGATATGTAGAGCTCTTAGCAGGTTCCTGAGCTTGCCATGAATTCCCTCTTTGAAAAATGGACTCTGACGCCCTCCAGGCATGTGCAAAGAAGCCTGGATTCAAAATACACATGGAGTTCACAAAGCAGAGCTAAAACCTGTGTAAGCAGTCAGACTAACAGGTAGCAATTAAAAATGTATACTCACGTTGCACAGGTCCCTGTGAAAACATGAGAATAACACATGAAAAATAACCATCAAAGAAAAAAAACATGTATAAAAGCCAATTCTAGTGATCGCTTTTGTCCAGTGTTCAGTCTCCATGATTCTAGCATGGGCTTAGGAGTCGTGTATACAAATGCACCAACACACAGCCACTTATAATGCAGCTTATACTCAACTAACTAAGGTAACGCGAGTGTTTATGACTGCAGCTTCCTGAAGGAAAGATGGCCATCTGCTATTCCTTGTTGCATACTATTGAAGTTTTGCTTTTGGCTGTGATACAAAGGGTGAATTAAATTTATTTTCCTCTTACTATTTCTGTCATTACACTACTTTGCTAGCCCTTGCAGTCCAGGGGACTGGAGCAAAAGAAAGGGGGTGGAATAAATTTTTTATGTTTGCCCATTAGGGCATTTAAAAATTGAAAGTGCCTGTTGAAATGTGAACATTTCCATTGTTTTAAGGGTAAGTGAAAACATTTCCTTTTCCATTAGGATCACATAGTCTACCTCTATTATACAGGTTTTTCGCATGCAGTATCAGTCCTTCACAAAAGAGGAGGACTGGAGGCAAACAAGTATACTTTGTGTTTGTCTGTGTGGATGCCTTACATTCCTTTGCTCTTCCTGAACTCACTTATGGAAGTTGAGGGTTGTTTTTTTTTCCATTAAAAATACAAGAGTCCCATTGGTTTTGGATCCCATTAACGGTGACAAATGACTCATAAATTGATAAACCTGCTAGTAATTTTACAAAAATGTACTGCTTTAGACAAGAGTCTGATGTGTGGGCCTTTGCATCCATGATGCAAGCCTCAAAACTCACTGGACTGCTTTGATCAGGACCAGCTGTTTGTTCCCCAGTTTCGTAGATCAGTTTTGAAAGAAAAAAAGACAGATAATTTTCTCCAAAGCTGGCACTCAGCCTCAAGATGCAGGAAAGAAATAAGACTGCAACAAAAACTGAGGCTTTTCTATCAAGTTTAGTGAGATCTCTTTTGATTAATAGACTAATTTGACTGTACCTTCATGTCATTTTGCAATCCTACTCAATATGGTCTTGCTCACGTTAGGGAAAGAATGTCTGCAGCACAGGATGAGCATAGATCTCTAAGTAATAAAGCTTGCTTCATAAGATTTTCTATAGGATTCTGCCTCATGTTTTATTTGGTTTGTTTTGGTTTTGTTTGGTGGATTTATTTGTTTGCTTAAGAAAATATATTGTTCTTGATGAGTTGTGATTCCTTAAAATTAGGATTGATAATATCTGTTTATATTGCTTATTCCTTAAAACAAAAGTGATGTCAAGATATCTGGAAAATATTTGAAGGTGTATGAAAACATAATAATACTTCATGTCATATATAATGTCATATATAATGCTGATCTTCCAGAAGTTCACAGGTTCTAATTCAGTGTTAAACTATGCATAAATTTAAGCATATAAACAATTCCATTGTCTTATTTAAAATTACTCATATATTTAAAAATAGAACTATCCTACTTTCCTTTACATTGCTACTGTGTGACTTTTCTCAATAAGCATACTAACTACACAAAGAAATGAAAAAATGCCGGCATGGATATAGGCAAAGCAACAGAATGAGATACACAGATGCTATATGAGGCACAGAATGCTCCAGACTTCTATTAGGAGATTTTGTCTTTAGTATGATTGAAACCAGTGGGAGTTAGCATTATTCAGAGCAAGACATAGCTTTAGACTAAGGGCATTAGAAGGGTAAAAACATCAAAGAGGCAAACATTTCTTACCGATAAAATACCGTTTGATGTGTAATGGGATGTGAATGAATGTGTCACATTTGTGCAGGCAATGATGTTCTGCAGGAATAACCATGGCCCGATTAAGACTGGGTTGGATTGAAGTTCTTGGTCACAACCTAAGTCAGATGAGAGAGGAAGCTGGAGAAGGAAGCCTTGATGAGCAGGCAACAGAGCACACCAAAGAGGGACAGCAGCAAGAGAAAGCAGGGTTTGCTGGCAGAAGCCTTTATTAGTTTGTTTGTTTGGGTGGTACCAGATCAACTATTGCAATTCCTGTCCGCAGAAGCATGCTGAACTGAACAGCACTCCACGTGGTTTTTTTTTAATTCCCCATTTTCGGCTTATCAGTATAGAATGAGAACTCCAAGTGATGGACTATGTAGAAATATTAATCTCCTACTTACATAGATGATTCTGCTCTGGTAGAGGTCTATTTAGCTCCAAGAATTTACCACACCCAGCTAAGTAATAAAGTAACAGAGGAAAGTGTTGCATTGTGTTTGTCAACAGAGAGTGATTGATACAGAGCTATTGATAGCTTTATAGATACAGAGCTATTTGAATAATTTCTTTCATGAGGCAGGAGATAGATTTTATTCTGTGCAGGTGCGTCTCATACTTCTCATACTCATTTGTTTTACACGGAAAAAATCCAGCTTCTTTGTTTCTTGGGTCATGTATGTTTATAGCTGTCAGACAGAAACAGAAAGCAAAAAAAATTAGCAAGCAGTGCAAAAGAGAATAGAAACTCACTGAACAGTAATATCCAGATCTTGTTGTAACAGCATCTTATCTTTTTCAGTGCAGTAGCAAGTCTTGAAGATTTCAGGCTGAGGAAGGCAACATCATTCTTATTGCTCCTAGGAGACTTAAACATAGATTTAAAATAAGCAAAGGATTTCCTCACTTAGCAGTGAAATTGTCCTTTTTCTGCTGATGGTGAAAGGGACAAGATTACAAAGAAGTCATCAAAAAGAGAGGAGAAAGGAAGGGTGGTTGCCACTGTGTCATCTAAAATTTAACAACCTAATGATTCAGAGTTTATGTTAAAATTGCTTGTTCCAAGATCTTCATTCCATACTTCTCAATGATGTATAATAACCTGTTCAGCTGCAACAGCTAAAGGGCAGCGTGCAGACTACAATTCATTCAAGGGTTGCTAACTTTACAATTAAGGCCCATGAGCTTGATTGTAATTTTATAGGACCATCACTTTTGTTACCCTTTTAAATACAATTACACAGAGGAAGTGACAAGGTCTCCTTTCCCTATTAAATGATTTCCTAATGTTTATTTGAGAAAGCCAGCAAAATTAATTTGTAACAAGCAAGATTCTTGAGCAAGAGAGAAATTTATATCGGACAGATAAAAGGAAAGCAACGTCAACAAGCAAAGCAGATTTCTCAGTAAGATGATTCTTAATAAAAGCGTAATTAAACGTGAGCTTTAATTCTGAACAAAACTTTCTTTGTTCTAAACTGCATGTTAAAATTGAGCCACTTATCAGAGCTCATGCGTTTCTGTCAGAACCGTATTGAGTATGTAGCACTGTTCTGCTCTGCTGTCATCTGCTAATTTGCTATTGAGACGTTTGTAAAAAGATGCAACTAATACATCCTGTTTGCTTTCCTGTGTGGGAAAAGTGAGATTATTTTTTATAGCTCTCTGTATACTGTGCATGACCTAATACTGAACTTTTCATTAAGCTACCTGTAAGGAGAGCAAGTGACTACAAGTCTTGTTCTGGGTCAAGAGGCAAAACTCAGGAACACCTGTACAGTGGTTCCTCTCAGTTAACTTCAGTTAACTCAGTTAACTGAAACATTATGTTTCTGTGTAGTAAATACTGTTTAAGTAAATCTATTTAACCATCTCCTGTTCATTGGTCCCTTTTTCTTATTTCTGCATTACAGTTCACTCTTTCCTCTGTTGTGCAAGTTTGTGGGATCATGTGTACAACAGAAAAATAAAACAATTACCTTAAAAAAATAAGCAAATAAATAAAAAGTGGAAAGAAAGGATTAAAAATCTACTTCACTAATATTGTTTATAATATCCTCACCCAAAAATTACAGTTGTGTATTTAAGAATCCAATGCAGGTATAGGAATGGAAGGCTAGGGCAAGAGAGCAACTTTAACTGGATTTAGTATTTGTGAAAAAAAAGCAGCAAACCAACCATGTAACAAGGAGGATAATGAAATTAACTTCACGCTTCCCCCTCTTCTTTCCTCCATTTCTTATATTCCATTTGCATAGAGAGAGCTCAAAAAAGAAATCTAAAAAGATTCTTTTCTGGAAAGAGAGTGGAAGACAGATTGGCAATGCATTAGAAGAAGTTAGAGACTGATAGGTGTTCAGCTATCCCATGAATGTGAGGAAAGGGCTTGAACTAGTCAAAAAAGAACTCTACTCACATATACAGCTCCTAC
Source organism: Rissa tridactyla (assembly GCF_028500815.1). Lineage (NCBI taxonomy): Eukaryota > Metazoa > Chordata > Aves > Charadriiformes > Laridae > Rissa > Rissa tridactyla. Next base: position 44,939,741 of record NC_071497.1, on the reverse strand, counting down.
GTAAACCTATATATCAAAGAGATGTATCTAGCAAATAAATGCTGGACATTTTTAGAAAAGATATTTTATCTAACATCAACTTTTCATTGGAAATCTTTTTCTTACGTAGATAAATTCTCATTGAGAGGTTATTCACATTTCTCCTGTGCCAATACAGAGATAATCAAGGAATACTAACTTTTTTAGAAGTTATAACATGGTCTTCTACTGACCTCTCAAGCTGAATGGTCTACCCCTCATATAGGTGATGCACACAGGCAAAACCAATCATTGATTCACATATAAAGTGATGGATGATGAACTGACCTTGTCTATAAAAGATAACTTCATGAAAGCAATAGCAGCCAAAAAAGCAAATCGGTGAGTTATTTGGAAAGTAACAGTGAAAAAGATCAGAAAACATCACTAGGCCATCACATAAGTTTGCACTTCCCTTTGAATAGCGTGGATGATTTTGGACAGTTCTAAATGCACCTACCACACTGTGCTTAAGAACTTCAAAGGCTGAGGACATTGTCTACCTAGACTTTCGAAAAGCATTTGACACTGTCCCCCATAGAATTCTCATGGGAAAACTGGCGGCTCATGGCCTGGATGAGCATACAATCTGCTGGATCAAGCACTGGCTGGATGGGCGGTCCCAAAGAGTGGTGGTCAATGGAGTTAAATCCAGCTGGCGGCTGGTCACAAGTGGTGTCCCTCAGGGCTCGGTGTTGGGACCATTTCTGTTCAACATCTTTATTGATGACCTTGATAAGGACATAGAGTGTATCATCAGCAAGTTTGCAGATGACACGAAGCTAAGCGGGAGTGTTGATCTACATGAGGATAGGGAGGCTCTACAGAGAGACTTGGATAGATTGGACCGATGGGCCAATGCTAACGGTATGAGCTTCAACAAGGCCAAGTGCCGGGTCCTGCACTTGGGCCACAACAACCCATGCATCGCTACAGGCTTGGGGAAGTGTGGCTGGAGAGCTGCCTGGCAGAAAAGGACCTGGGGGTTCTAATTGACAAGCGGATGAACATGAGCCAGCAGTGTGCCCAGGTGGCCAAGAAGGCCAATGGCATCCCGGCTTGTATTAGAAATAGTGTGACCAGCAGAAGGAGGGAGGTGATTGTCCCCCTGTACTCAGCACTGGTGAGGCCACACCTTGAGTATTGTGTCCAGTTCTGGGCACCTCAATACGAGAGAGATATCGAGGTGCTGGCGCGAGTGCAGGGGAGGGCAACGAAGCTGGTGAAGGGCCTGGAGAATAAATCTTATGAGGAGTGATTGAAGGAGCTGGGACTGTTTAGTTTGAGGAAGAGGAGGCTGAGGGGAGACCTCATCGCTCTCTACAACTACTTGAAAGGACACTGCAGAGAGGTTGGTGCTGGTCTCTTCTCACAGGTAATTAGCGGTAGAACAAGAGGGAATGGGTTCAAGCTGCAGCAGGGTAGGTTTAGGCTGGACATTAGGAAAAAATTCTTCACAGAAAGAGTGGTCAGACACTGGAATAGGCTGCCCAGGGAGGTGGTGGAGTCACCATCCCTGAATGTGTTTAAGACTCGTTTAGATGTGGTGTTAGGGGATATGGTGTAGGGGAGAGCTTTGTAGAGTGGAGATGATGGTGGGACTCGATGATCCCAAGGGTCTTTTCCAACCTAAATGATTCTATGATTCTATGATTCACTCGACTGGAGATGAAAGAAGCATGGTAGGGGATATAAACATGTAAGCCAGCCATAGTCAAACTTTCCCCTGCATGAACAGATAGTCATGGCCATAGCTGCAGTCAAGACTTTGTCTTGAACAAGTATGGTTGGTCTTATCTTCTTAATGAAAGGCGTTGCTTACAAAGTAGAACCGTTGTCCAAAATAAGAAGCACCTGGGATAGATAATAAGAACACTGCAGAAAGTACCTCAGAGTGAAAAGGACCATAAATAAGGAAAATGGAGGAGAACTGTGAAACACAAAGAACAGGCAACTTGAATTAAACAAAAAATCCAACAGACCAATCCAACTATAACTTTCAGAAAGATGGGTTGACTAGAGGAAAAAGTCATAAAACTCCTCTCACGTCCTTCTTAACTACACTGAAGTTAGAGACTTACTTCTTATTGGTGATAACAGAAGAGCCCAACAACCTCTCAGAATACAGAGGAGCTCTTCTAATTTGTCCTTTCCCTTTAGAACTGTGAAATCAAGCGTAGGACTCCAATAAACCAGGCAAAAACTTTGGCTTCTGTTATAAACTCCTACCTAGAAATTGTTTTCTAATACCCAATACCTATTGCATGCTCAGCTGTGAGCAAAGCAGCAAAATACTGTCAAAGCCTGAAAGAGTTCTGCATAATCCTAAAAAGCCTTTTTCTGTGATGACTCTTTTGCATGTTCTCTTCAGAGATGCATGCAAATAAAATGCATTGTTGTTTTTTTGGCTACAGGCTAGAGACTTTTTTTGGCTAACAAGAAGCATCTTCTGTGATATTGTGGAAAGCCAGAAGCGGCTCTCTTGTGAGAGCTGAATAAAAACTTGGTGGTACTTACCAAAACCCACTACATCTTGGGTCATCATGCTCAGTGAATGTTGATAACAGAGGAGGCCACTTCACATAGATAAAGCTGCATTAGTGTTTTTAAGTTTGTCCGTGGGAATATGCTCATCTGGAACAATGATTGCAGAGGCAAAATCAGATGAATGCTGCTTTCAGGACAAAATTACTGCTCCAAGACAACAGTTCTGAAAGAAATACATTTGAAGAGTCTAGAGAGTAATTTCATGGAAAACAAATTGGATAGGCTTTTTTTTAAAAAAGGAAAAGAATAAAGGATTGTTGAAAATACTGTAAAACTATTTTAATGGTTTTTTTTTCACTGCTGACTTTTATTATTGAACAGAAAGAGACTGAAAAATGTGGATGCTGTACACATTATTTTTCAAAATATAGGTTTCTAAAACTATAGTTTGCCAAAGGAGTATTATCTTGTTCTATATACAAAAACATACATTGTAAATGCCTATAGCATATATTACTTACACAGGGAAATTAATTCTTTTTTTCTTATTATTATTCTTTTATCTGACTTCAATTTTAATTTTAGAAGAGAAATTCAGAGTCATTTATAGGTCTTGGAAGTTTTCTTGTGTGGGGTTTTTTAGTATGAAAAACTGCATTTCTAAAAATCTTAATACACACTTTGTCATTAAAGAAAAAAAGTATATAGAATTACTTAGTCTGTAAAATATACCTAGTTATATGAATGACCTTTAAGAAATTGTTAGTGTCCTTTGCTTTTTTATACTATCTTTTTTTAATAGCAAACCTGCCACTGCCTCAGGCTCTTCATACTGTTGAAATTCGTTGTTGGGCAAATCTAGATGAGCATAAAAAAGAATTAAACCCATAATCAATCAGAACTGGCAATTTTCCTGCTCTGAAAAAAATTGTTGTCATCACGTTTCCTTGCCATCGAATGATGGTATCCAGTGTAACAGAGGGTATAAAAGGGTCATAATTACGTGACTGATTGGTTCAAGGAGTAGAGGGAATGGAGACAACATGGCCATCTTTACTGCAATTTGAAGACTGTAGAACTGCAAGAAACTGTCTCATCTCCAGCCCTCCCAACATGCAACAAACAATTCCCATGTGGCAACAATCTGTTTTAATCTGGGATGGCTGTCTTTGGCTATTTGATAGGTCAGATTGTTTGAAACATTCTCAGGTTTTTGGTTTTTTGGTTTTGTTTGTTTTTTTTTTCTCAAAGCATCTTTCTTTATTATAACTAAAGAAAGCAGGTTTTCATAGGAAAATAATGTTCCAATGGCTCGATATCCAAGTGGAAACCAGTGAAAAGTGGCTCTCCTCAGGGGTTGGTATTGGGACTGATGCTGTTTAACATCTTTGTTAGCAATGAGGACAGTGGAATTGAGTGCACTCTCAGCAAGATTGCTGATGACACCAAGCTGTATGGTTTGGTTGACACGCTGGAGGGAAGGGATGCCATCCAGAGGGACCTGGACAGGCTTGAGAGGTGGGCCCATGCAAACCTCATGAGGTCCAACAAGGTCAAGGGCAAGGTCCTGCACCTGGGTCATGGCAATCCCAAGCAGAAGGACAGGCTGGGTGGAGAATGGATTGAGAGAAGCCCTGAGGAGAAGGACTTGGGGGTGTTGGTTGATGAGAAGGTCAACATGACCCAGTAATGTGTGCCTGCAGAAAGCCAAATGATCCTGGGCTGCATCAAAAGAAGCATGACCAGCAGGTTGAGGGAAGTGGTTCTGACCTTCTAAATGGCTCTGGTGAGACCCTACCTGGAGTACTGTGTCCAGCTATGGGGCCCCCAACAGAAGAAGGACATGGACCTGTTGGAGCGGATCCAACGGAGGCCCACAAAGATGATCAGAGGGCTGGAGCACCTCTGCTGTGAAGAGAGGCTGAGAGAGTTGGGATTACTCAGCCTGGAGAAGAGAAAGGTCTCTCTGGGGAGACCTTATAGCAGCCTTCCAGTACCTAAAGGGGCCTACAGGGAAGATGGGGATGGACTCTTTATCAGGGTTTTAATGGTTTTAAACTGAAAGAGGGTAGATTTAGATTAGATATTAGGAAGAAATTCTTTACTGTGGGGTTGGTGACACACTGGAACAGGTTGCTCAGAGAAGCTGTGGATGCCCCATCCTGGAAGTGTTCAATGCAATCTGATCAAGTGGAAGATGTCCCTGCCCATGGCAGGGGATTTGGATCTAGGCAATCTTTAAAGTCACTTTCAACCCAAACCATTCTATGACTGTATTGAAAAACCCAATGCAGTTCTGGATTCTCTCCAAGTAATTGTCAGTTTTGTGCTTCAAAACTGATATTTTTCGCATATGAAGCTTTCAAAAAGATACAAATGGATTTTTCTTTTAAATATCCATACATAGGAAAAGTGGTTTTGTCATTTTTCCCTATTTACCAAGTAGAAAAGTCTTTCCCAGTATTTTAGAGCAAAGTACTTGTCTTCCAGGTACATATTTGTATGTTATTTCAAGTCTTGTTTTGCTTTCCATTATAATGCTGCCTGGTTTTCCTTCTCATGTAGACGTCTAAACTGAGTGCCATGACTAGAAATGAGACACCGACAACCCGGTTTATTTGATTTCCATAGTCCCTTTGGTGTAATAAGATTGGTGGAAGTTGGTTGAAAAAAATGAATCAAAAAGCTGACATTCTGAAGTCCTCTCCAGGGTTTCAAAACTTAAACTTAACAACTGAACATTTTTTTTTTACTTTTTCTGGAGTGTTTTCTACCTCTGATTTGCCATTAATTTTAGAGCAGCATTTTCAAACATTAATAACATTATTAGTTCAGAAACTGAATTCTGAATTTCCATATATCTGTAATTTTTATTTAAACTAAATGAATAATCAATTTGATAAATTAACCAACATATCTGAAAGTATAGCCAGAAATATTAAATCTTTTTTTTATGAAGACGTGGATAACAAAGCACTATCTTAAAGTATTTCCTAATTATAATAATAACCTATGTTATATTAGGATGAAAAAATGAAGATATTCCTGCATTTGAAACTCTGGAGACATTCAAAACTTGCCTGGACGCATTATTGTGTAACCTGCTCTAGGTGACCCTGCTCTGGCAGGGGGGTTGGACTAGATGATCTCCAGAGGTCCCTTCCAACCCTATGATTCTATGATTCTATAATGGTTCAATTTCACTAGTTCCCAGAAAAAGAAAATGAGAGAGACAGTCCCAAATGTCTAAAATGAGTCTGTGAAAAAAACAATGAAACAGTAAAATCTCTTTTCCAATTACATTTCAAAAACCAGAAACACTTAGCTAATGCCATCAATAATAGTATTTAACGGAAGTGCTTGACCATCAACAAGTCATATTCTATTGTTAATAATAAGAGCTCTGAAAGAATTTACTCTTGCAGATTCTAAGGGATTATCTGAGAAACTCAGTCATAATGTGGTAAAATTATGCCAAAGAGAAAATACATCTAGGCTAATGTTGTGGCTTAAACCCGGTAGACAGCTGAGCCCCACACAGCTGCTTGTTCATTCTGTCACAGTGGGATGGGAGGCAGAATCAGAAGGGCAAAAGCAAGAAAACTCTTGGGTCATGATAACGACAGCTTAGTAGGTGAAGTAAAGGCTGTGTGCACAAGCAAAGCAAACCAAGGAATTCATTCACTACTTCGCATCGTCAGGCAGGTATTTAGCCATCTCCAGGAAAGCAGGACTCCATGGTAACTTAATGGTTACTTCGTAAGACAAACACCATCACTCCGAATGTGTCCCCTTCCTCCTTCGTTCCCTCAGTTTTTACTGATGAGCATGAAGCCATATGGCAGGGCCATGGAGACCCCAACCAACAAGAGTCACCTGTCCCATCTTTGTCCCTTTCCAACTTCTTATGCACCCCCAGCCCACTTAACTAGCAGAGCAGTGTAAGGAGCAGAAAAGGCCTTGATTCTGTGCAAGCACTGGTCTGCAATAAGTAAAACATCCCTGTGTTATCAGCCTGTCAAGGACACAGCACCATATGGGTTGCTCTGAGGAAAATTAACTTCATCCTACCCCAAACCAGTACAGCTAAGTTCTTCAAAGCAGATTGTGCAAAATGTGTTTCATTCTTTATATAGAACAGTTATGTCAAATAAAATTATATTTATTTTTATGTTTTCTTATATAACGTTAGGTGTTTCTATTCTACACCTTTAGGTACACAATAATAGAGAAAGAAACTGGTAAAAGGAAGAGTAAAACCAACATATTACTTTTATAAAAATCAGAACATTTCTATGCATTTGTGACATTTGGCTGTCATCTTTGATGCTATGCATGTAAACGCTCAGGATCTGGCTGTGTAATAGATCACTGCTGGTATTCTACAAACACGCTGTTTGGGATGGGTATTTTATTTTTTGCTACTAAAAGCAAAGATGAAATGAAAATGTGCGCATGAGCACACCCACAAAAAATATTTGCTTTTATTTACTTTTCATGACATGTTTATTATACTAAAGTTAGTTAACCAGTGAACATTACAAGAAGTTTTTATTTCCAATTGTGATTGGAATTGAGATAGATTGAAGACACTTGATCCTACAACACTCCCTTAAATACCCAGCCCTTCAAATGAGCTCTTTTCGGGATTTAGGCAAAACTGCGTGCCAGAAAATTTATTCCTGTGATACTATCATATCAATTCACCTAATAAAAGCTGTACAGCCAGAGCCAAATTGATCCTTAAATTGGTCATTTGTATGTGAAGTCATTAAAACCAGCAGGACTACTTGTGCTCCCACAGGTAAGTCACTGCATAAAGGATCGGACTTTTATGCATGTGTGTACATTATTCCTGGGAGTTATTTCGTAAGCTACTCAATAAGGGAAGTTATTCACACATGGTTGTTTCCAGAACCAGAGCTACAGTTCACAGCATTTTATAGCACAGTTCATTAAATATTATTGAATTGCTATCACTTACTTCTTCCTAGTCTGTGAAATATTTTTCATATTAGCATTACTTCCCTAAAACCACAGCAAAAGATATAAACATTCTTATCAGAAGCAAAATATATTTACACACACAAACACATTTTTATATTTATTTTATATACACACACACATGCGCACGCACACACTAAAAAGTGTTTGCAAGCAGACATCTCACTGTGACCATGTAAGATTTTAGTAACTACTCAGGAGAGATACAGGTATATTAATAATTCAGTACTGGTTTACATCTTCATTCAACTTGACAGAGTTAAACTTACTTGCCACCTAAGATACATAATAGTGATAAGACATAAAATTTCAATTAAATCTAATGGAGTGTTAGTTTTTTTTCTTTTTTTCAATTTTGATTCCTATGATGATATTTAAACTAAAATACATATATAAAACCTCAAACAATTTAAATAATCCTCTGAGAACATTTATCATTTGCAACACCAACTTTACCTTGTAAATTATTACCATTTTTATGTATGTCTGTCAATTCCAAGCACAATGGGAGATCTGCCTAGCTCAGCTAACCTAGGATATATGCAATTAGCTAAGACACAGAGCGGTACTTGTGCTGAGTAGCCAATTTGCTTCTCCTGTTGCGTTAATAATCCTCACATAATTATAAAGTAGTGGGTCATAGTAGTTCTATTTCAATGTGTGGAGAATACCAGTTGCCTGCTTAATGTACTATTACCAAGAAGTGAATTCCAGAGATTTATAACCTTGTTTACTACTTTCTCATCCCACCCAATAATTGAAAAGGATTCAATTCTTCATTTAAAATAAAATACACAATAGTACTACAGATTTTATTTGTTACCTTGGTAACAAATATTCCTTTTACAATAACTTCAAATATGTTTTCTTGTATGGAATGTTTCTTACAGGTTTTAATGAGCATGACTGTAAATAAGGTGCATTGGACATGATGGCCTCAACATGAACTTTTTAAATCTAGGAGTCTGTAATAAAGAGCTACACAACTTGTCCATAATAATGGGATTGTGTCAAACTACAGGAATACTTTTTCCTTTTTTCCTATTCTACACCTAATCATTGCCAGTTGAAGTAAATAGCACTCTTTCTACAGTGTGGTGTGCTGCTAGGTTTTCAGAATTTTCTGTGAAAGTCTTGAGGTACATGTACTTGGAATAAGGCAGACCAATGGACCAAATTATCATGGGTTTTAGAAGCACTGATATCCTGTGTCTAAAACTGATTGAACAAATCAGAATAATTATTAAAATCTACATCACTTTCAGAAATATTTTAGTTTTAAGAGCCCAGCATTTTCCAACAGAACAAATTGTTATAGTGGAATCAGTGTTCTAATTTTTTTATCTAGTGTTTATAATAACAGTTCCAAATCCTAAAAAAGCAATTTAAATGTTTTGGCTGGCACAACCTTTGTCTTCGGCTTCAATTGGCAAAGCCATGTACCTGGGGAGGCTACTTGCTGAGAAACCTAGAAATCCAAAGCAGCTATTCTAAATTTTGTCAGTACATTTTGTAGGTTTTTAAGTCAGCTGCAGGTGAAGGAAGTGTCCCAGGTCACAGTGATTCACTGGACTATCAAGTAGCTTTCCTGAGTCTGGAAGAACCAGCAACTTGGAAATTTGAGGGGGTTTTTCCTACATTATATTTAGGCTGTGTATTCTCTGTGGTGAAATTTCGTATTAACTACCTAACATTTAGGGTGGCAAATATGGGAATATTATTACATTCCAGTCATGGCCCTGCTTGAGCAGGGAGTTGGACAAAATGACCTGCAGATGTCCCTTCCAACCTCAACCATTTTGTGACTTGGCAGAAATGTCAAGAAAAACATATGTGTAAACAAAACAATGGAGAAAGATACTCTATTGTAAATCCATGGATATTATTGCAGAACTGAATTTATTTTAATGAGTTACCAAATCGTTACATACCAAGTTTTAAGTTTTAAAGGATTCAGTTTTACCAGCTGTAAAAGTTAAAAGTTCTAAGGATTCCTCATACTTAAGCAACACATCAAAGAAGCCTATGGACAGAAACCCATTTCAAAAGAGACATGACGTCTAACTAGATAATGAGACTGTTTGCAGGGATAGTTTATGATTCAAATTAAGCATTTCAAAGGAATTCAGAGTGGGCAGTCAAGGCTTTGAAGCAGTCTAGAGGTAACAACAGAAGATTTCCATTTCAAAGAGAGTACACATCAGGGTCAGGACAGACCTATGCAGATGGAACACAAACTATAGTTTAAAAGTCAGTGAATAATTTACATAGGGTTAACTGAAGCCATTGATATAATCTCCTAGCCCTGATCCTTTGCAGTCCTACACTTTTCTATGAAAGACTGAAGACCTCCATACTTTAGTGGATATATAGTTACATAATTAAAACATGTTTAAAAAGATAAGCTAGGTGTCAAGAGCCAAATATTTAAAAGCTAAGAAATCCTAGTTTGTGATTACCTATTAAAACTTAATCCTTTTCTCGTTACACAAGGTACATATATATATTGAGCTCTGAAAGAAACAAAAATGGTGTGAATAGGTGGGAAGAGAACATAAATTTTTTAATCAAAGCCTTGGACATGCATGGACACAAGAAGAAGCAAGGTCACAAGGACCTTAGATAGGTAATATTAACATTTTCTAACAACTGAGCACTTCGGTAATCTAAATACAAATCACTCAAAATAGCTATTTCATATGCTTTTTCCTCTTTTACAAAAACCAAAAGCAACAGAAATAATGCCCTGAAGGACAGTGGGAGCTAACTAATATGTGACTGCTTTAGAAAATATTACTTCCCTAGGGTATACGACTATCTATGCTGTCTCCGAGGAACCCATACTCATTCACACACTCACTCACTCACTCACTCACTCACTCACTCACTCACTGTCACACAGCCATTCTCTTCTCCCTGAACATTCTCTTGCACTATGCAGTGTTCCTAGTGAGAGGTGGGGAATTAAATCCAACAGTGAAGTCTTTCTTTGCACACATCATTTCAGCTGATCTCATGCTCTCAGTGCATTGTACAGTACTAGGTTTGGCTAGCCAAAAAGTGGGCCCAGACTTCTTTTCCTTTAAAGTAGATATAGCTGTGTTCAGACTAATCTTTTTTTCTTTCGGAGTTTCTCCTTTTTCCTCAACAATTTCTCGTATTTTCTAAAACAAAAGTAGGAGCTGAGAGCAATGCGTTGCAACTGAGATAATTCACAGAATAATTAAGATAATTCACAGAAAAAGAGATCAGTTCATCTTTACAGCTGAACGCTATATCTGACTATGCTTGAGCGTATTTTATTCAGTTGTTAAAAGCCTTGTTTTAAAAGAAGACCGAATACAAGATATGAGAACATTAGTACTTAACTAGGTTCTTCATCCAGCTAGGCCTGTAGTCAGTTTGAAAGCAGATGTTACTTCCCCTTGTCTATTCCTTAGTACCACCTTATTTTCCAATGAAGATTTTGTTTCTGGTGGTTTTTTTGTGTTTGCCTTTTTGTTTGTTTGTTTGTGGTTTTTTTTCCAGCTTGGGTTTCAGCTGTCCTTTCTGGTGAATAATTCAGAAGAATAACCAGTAATAGATGCTATGGAAAGAGTATATAAACATCACAGAAATTCAGTAATAGTTTTCTGGTTCTGCATCCCCAACTTCTATCTCTCTAACAACAACTAGGCAAAGAATTCTACCAAGGGCAGAGAATAGAAAAAAGACCAAAAAAAAAAAAAAAATCCCTTTTAATACACTGAGTTTGCAATAGATAATACTGTAAAACCCAAGGACTGAGACAAACAAAAAGGCACTAATGGAAGTTCATTACTTCAGAGTTTTCAGCATAGAAGATATAATAGAAGAGAGAATTGACCATGAATTAAATGTAGAGAAGGAGCTTCAGTTGAGAGAGGGATGTGCAAAAGACAAAAATGCAATTTAGAATAATAATGCAGAAAGAAGTTCAGGCAGGAAACATATCAAGGCCAAAGAAACACCATGGGAAAAGGTGAAGGTATACGTTTTCAGACTTCAGGAAGGGTATTCCCATTTGAGATTTAGCAATATAAAATCATTGGTGTAAAAGTCCTGAAATTAAAAAAGGAAAAGGCAAAAAAAGTTGCCCCCAAAATGATAGGCGGTTGGTTAAAGGGGTTGAGAAAAGAAAGGAGAACAATCATTTATCACAAAGATAGGGAGAGAGAAGAATGCATGATTTGTCAAGAAGAGCAATCAGATGCATTGCAAAATACATGGTGTATACTTCTGGATAAAGGAAGTGAGTGACAAGAGAAGACTAGGCAAAGGGAAATGTTCAGATGTTTTTTGGTAAGAACGATCTTCTTAAATCACAGATTCATAGAATAGCAGAAGATTGAGGTTGGAAGGGACCATTGGAGGCCATCTGGTCTAATCCCCCTGCTCAAGCAGGCTCATATAAAGAAAGTTTTCCAGAACCACAACTGTTGAAGATCTACAAAGACAGAAAGTTCACCACCTCTCTGCACATCCTGTTGCTGTGCTAAGTCACCCTTACAGTAAAAAAAAAGTGTCTCCTTATGTTCAGGATGCCTCCTATGTCTCAGTTTATGCCTATTGTCTACTGTCTTGTCACTGGGCACCACTGAAATGAGCCCGGCTCTGTCTTCTTTGGATTTATATACTTTGATGAGATTCCGCCCTGAGCATTCTCCACTCTGGTCTAAATAGTCCCAGCTCTCTTAGCCTTTCCTCTTGTATAAGAAAATTGTAAAAAATAACAATAATGAATAATGCAACTGTCTCTAAGTTACATTGAAGCAGAATGAATAATTGTGACTAAAAAGTAGCATGGATGAGCTGAACATGGTATGTAAAGTATGTAATTGAACATTATGTGTGATGTACGATGTATGTGATTGATCCATTAAAAGGGTTTGCTTTGCTGATACTGATGTATTAACTACCAGAATCTACAAACATTTAAGCTAAATTCCTTGGAAGTACTACTGCTCTCCTTACGTCTTGCCAAGTCTCCCCCGAACTGAACTGTTGCAACAGCCCCATCAGACTACCATGAAAAAAGAGATGTAGTTTAACCTGGAATTCTGGTTAAGGGAGAAAAACAGGAGTTTTATGCATGTAAGCTCAGTGTAAAAAGCATAAAAAAATCTCCTCACATGGACATGAGTGTGTCCAGCTATTCCAAAACCAAACATGAACTACTTGTTCAGATGTGTGGTAACAATAGCTTAAACTTTTGAATAATGCTGTGAAGCTGCTTAAGAAGTTTTCTATACATGTCATAAAACTACCAGGTATTGCAAAGTTACAAAGAGAATCTGAAGACAAGAACTTTGGACAAAACAGAACCCACATGAAATTTGTATAACTTATATCATTTATGTCAACAAGTAAATTGATTCATTTCCTGTCTTTATTTACAAATAAACTGGAGTCATTAAACCCAGAGAGCTTAATCTCTTGACAACTCAGATCACTTCATTCCCCCACATAATCTTTTGTCGCAGGACAGATTTGCAATCTAGATCGCACAGACTCCTTACTATCTAAAGAACCTACAGCAGCAGTTCTTGAGATTGCTTCATTATGCACATCAAAAGAAATAATTTGAGAGCTGCATTTTTTCCTGTTTACTAAGCAAAAATATTTAACCAGTTTAACATGTCAGGCTATTATTAACATCCATAACTTCAGTTAATATGAGTAATTCGTTAAGTATGCCTTTCAGTTCTTCTTTTTTCCTACCGAGATGGTCAAAATGCTCTAAGGTGTTTAAAAGAAATGACAAGTTAAATAAATAAACAAAAATTAAACTTCTCTAAATAGTTTGTTTCTGAGAAATGCTGATGAACTCAAGCCTCACTAGAGCCGGAACCTGACAGTGAACAAGATCAGAACCACAGTACATTTGGATATTTATACCTAGTTAATGGGGGAAGGCATCATTTTTAGTCGAAACTATTCACAACAGGAAAATTGCTTACATTAGCATAGTTATGTCTCAAACATTTTAAATAAAAGAAATCATATGGCCTGTACAAATTTACATTCAGCTTTTTTTTTTTTATTATTTTTTTATTCCTGTTTGGCTAAAATTAGCTATTCTATTGTTTTCCTGCAGTAAGCATCCACAGTCCCTGCTCCTATTGAGAGAAATGTGGCCAAATCTTTTCTTTAAAATAAACTATCAAATAAAAGAAAGTTATTTTAACTAAATGCTTGTTAACAAATACTTCTGGTATTAGATATAATGTTATCACACGAAATAGTATAGTCAATATTTTCTTAACGAGCATACTGCATCTGATCATCTTAGCTACCTACTGATGAATTATGAAGGTTCCCTTCACCATTATTTTTGTGTAGCATGAAGCACAGTGCTAGATAAGAATTTTGAGCAGGATAAAGTAATGTTACTAGTCCCATCTGCTACTCCTGACTTATTAAAATTCTCTCAGAATACCAACAAGTACAGAAGATATCCTGTTGATTTCTTGACTCTTGAGGTACACTTGGCTCTCCGGATACACTTAATTTAAATGTATTTTGTTAGGTGTATGTCCACTGAGGTCACCAAATCAGGAGATCAAACCCAGGATTTTGAAACAAAGCATACAATTAGACAATATGCATCCTTTTTCATTTTTTTATTTTCTTGTGACCTTTAACCTAGGGCTAAATTCTTTTTGTCAGACTACTTACAGGAACTTAATTTGCCCTTTGGGTTTACACAAATTAATTGTTTATAATGTTTATATTTTTAATGCTAAACTGAAATCCTTTTCCCTTCCCTTTACCTCCCAATAAGAACAGGACTGAAAAAAAAAAACTACTGAAAAACTCATTTTTAAACTCAAAGGATCGTTAACAATACATATGACAGCTATGCAGGAAGCTTGCTTTCTGGATTACACTAAAATCAAGCCCTGTTTCAATGCTTTTACTCCTCTGACTGACCACCTACCTAAAAATAAAAATCGATGTGTGTTAAGGATGTTACAAAGTTTTACGCCTGACTTCTCTGGGTTAACCAGAACCAGAATGTACTGGTTAGGGCTATCACACTATACCTGTCAAACCAATATATAGTTCCACTTTGGATGCTACTGTTTGGCTAAATGATTTAACTTGATGTTTTTTCCTCCTGCATCAGGGACTTAGCTGCAAAAGTGACATGACTGCAATCTTCATGCTCAGTACTCAGGCCCTCATACCTGGCACTTTTGAAAAACAATGAGCTTTACAGGGGAAAAAACTCTAACAACTATGGCCTTCTTTTGGCAAGAAAGAACTAAAATTTAGATTGACTATTCCCCCATTTTGCTATATATTGACATAGAGTCGCAAGACACAGCATTGTGTTTCTCTTTTTGTGTGGTAGTGGAGTGATTTTAGCTGAGGCTGTGAAACGCAAACACAATTCTTCCTGCTGCTTATTATTCAGGAAACAGATACTTTTACATATAATACCAGAGTCTTTCAGACATGAGCAAGTTTGCTTTAGCAACTACCCTACAGATCTCAAAGAATACATGGCATTATTTCTGTTATGAGAACTGGTAGTTTTTCTTTACAATCAATAATAAGTGGTTACTTCTGAATTAAATAGTAGTCCTATTTTTGAAAAGTAAAAACATTATTTCTGTCCCCCATTTTGATAATTAACCTCCAGCAAGAAGAAATGGTTACATTATTGTCCATAACTTTGTTATGTCTGTTCAAAAGCCAAGGATTTAACTAGGTCCTGATTTATCAAGTAATCAAACAGGTATGTCGGTTAAGATTAAGGGTACCCAAGGGAACTACCTGTGTTTTATACACTTACTAAAGCTGAGTATGTTCAGAAGCCTGAGTCAGCATCTTCCTAATTGTTATGCATTATTGAAAATATCCTCAGATATGAAATAAAATTTCCATGGATTAATGAGGGTCATGGCATCTCTATTTGTCAGTCAGTAAAAATGGAAACGGAAAAGGAAAAGATGTTCAAATATACACACACAACTATAAATCAGAAATCATTCCCTAAGCAATTAAGTTAAATTACTTTCTCTGACTTACGTAGAATGAGAATGTCACTAACAAATTAATATATCTACTAAGAACAAGGAAATATATAAAACTGCATAAAACTGAAAAATGTTATAAAGTGTTTTGTATCATTTCAAAATCCCTAAAAAATAACTGTTATGTTAATAACCAAATAGCTCATACTTTTAGTAATTATAACTTTTTGCAGTACATCTGAATACTTCTTGCTAGGCTTCCTGTGCATTTCAAAACAAAAGTACATTTGTAGCAGCTCCCTGTAGGCTGACTTTTGGGGCCACAATTACACTCTAAATATTTGAATGTACTCTTATTGAAGTTGTTAGAGCTATTCGTATACAGGAAGTGAAGCACATGCTTGAAATAAGGTGAAGGCTTCAACATAATTGTTGCAGAATTCCAAATTTTTAATTGTAGATACATAATATCATGAAATACCACATGGAAAATATCAATAGTGAAAAACAAAAGTAGGAACATTTCTTGGGACAACTTATTATGGTATTTTCATTTTTGTATTGCTTCAGATTTTTCTCCACTATTTTTATGATGGTCCTTAAAGTTTATCTTCAGAAAAGAGATTAAAGAACTTTGGCAGAGTTTCTTCAGTCAGTTTCCTAAAATAGCTGAGGGTCTAGCAGTGACACAAATAAACAGTCGAGTTGAATACAGGGCTTTGGCTGTTCCTTTTCACCAGCTGTACTAATAAATCAATTTGATGGTGTGGATCACCCTGATGCATTCCTTCCCCTAATGCTGCTAACTTGGAAGGGCTGTTGTTTTGCTATTGGACTTTCATTTGCAATACTGGCCAGCTGTTCTGAAAACCCAGATGTTTGAACAGAAAAATAAACAGATGACCTAACTGAGATAAAAAGTTTACAAAGAGCTTTATTTTTTCCTCTGCATAGTTGGCCTTCTGCATCAAAGCTTGGTAAATCTGAAATTCTGTGAGGCTAAAAATATTTCAGTTAAATCAGCCCCAAGCAGGCACACAAACACATTGAATACCATTTAAATGATTATTCGAGTACTTTACACAAGTCCTAAACTGCTTGAAAAGTGCTTGTACAGTTCATTTGTATCATTTGAAACAAAGCTATTTTTGAAAGCCTAACAGACTGAAATGATTCTCCTGCTTTCATGTGTTTTACAATTAATATGGGTACCGTGGGTAACGAGTTATGTTCTGACCCTATTACAAATACATTCATTAAAAATTAAAATGAAAATTCTTGTCTAGAATCTAGCCTATGCATGTTTTATCTGAATCTAAATCCCTGGCAATTTTTTTAGAGGATACGCATATTCACTTTACTATGATATAGGAAGTCTCAAGAACTGCCTTGCTACTATAAGGTTCAAGATACTTTAATTTCTGTGAAAGTATCATCTATTTACTTGTGTATGCACAGCCACCTAATGTGCAAAAAGTAACAGTGATTGCATACCTTAAATCAGGTTTACCACTGAATGTCATTTTACACAAAATGCTATGTATGCAGTGCATGACACTCCACCCTTCTGTTATCTGTTTAAACACCTAAATGGCCACTAACTATATAGCGTGTGAAAGTCTCAGGACTTCACCTCCATAATTCTAAGTGTTAGCATTCCGGTTTTATAGCCTGAGAACCAAAGAAGAATGTGGCAGAAATAACTTGTAGACCGTATCCTTATGTGCAACCAAGAATGAAATGCAGCTGGATGACTGGCAGCTAATGTTGATATGATTCTTCTGTGGCGACTGAGAACTTTTATATTATTTATGAAGTAAATTTTTGTCTAAAGATTATCAATTTGTCCCTCAATCAAATTGTTTAGACAAAAGTCCATGCTTTGGTATGAGCTTTGGAGTTTGGACAAAGAGCTCATGTTTAGGTATCAGTTGCAGGCACTCAATGGCAATGCAAGGGGAGATGAAACTGTTTCTCCTTAGCCCTCACAGTAAATAGATGAGTAAAATGTCAGTGAAATGAGAAGCTACTGAGAAAGCAATTCAGAGCATAGATCTGATTTAGGTGCTCTGAGTTACTCTAACCAAGCACAGCTTTGTGCCTAAGTGGTAGAACTCTTTGTGGGTTACTGCCGTTTTGGCTGCTATGTAGGTGTAACATTGAGCCCACTAATATCAATGGTAATTCTACAAAATCCTAACAGTTTGGCTTTACTTAAATATACTACAGGCGAGCTATTAACACCTAAAACTAGGACAGTGCTTCAGCCTCAGCTAAAACAAAAGGCTAAATAAGCAATATTCTTAATGTTTGTTTGCTCAGCAAAGTTACTGCACAGTGAGCTAGGATAAGAATTTTTAGTATTATAGCTATTTTACAGTGATTCTCTCTATGATCATTTCTATTGTACAGTAGGGGTATTTTATTGTGAGACAGCTTATTCACTCAGAAGAGCAGTAAGTTAAGTTTTGAAAACGGTCCTCCATTTAGCCATTTCCCTCTCAGTGAACGCTAAGAATGTCTAGATAGAGAGTGGTGTAACGTAAATAAAGAAGAGTGGTTGGCATGATACGATAAACTATGAGTTTACATGCAGAGAAGTCTTCCAACTCTCTGCATGTGATCAGAGAGTCAGGTTGTCTTTCTTTTGTCATTAAAATATGCAATACTCTTAGTCTTAAGGCTAATTCTTGAGGAACTACCACATATCCTCTTTTCATTGTGACAGATGTCCGTTCAGCAGCTTTCTTATCCATGTTTGAATTCTATTGATCATCCTCTTCTCAAGTTTGGTTAATAATTTCCCATGTTGTACGAAATGTTTTACTGAAGTCCAGAGAGATCAATAAAGACTTTAAATGGACCTTACGGAAAGGTCAGCATAAGTTAAGCAGCAGGGAAAATGGGACTATTGAAAGCAAAGAGGCATTCTTTAAACAAGAGAAGCCAGTTCCCAACAAAGAAAAGAGAGGAACATATAGCCTGGTAGGGAAAATGTTAAGTCAAAATCAGAAAAGCCAAAACTTATTCTAAGCATCAACTTGCTAAAAGCATGAAAACTAATAAAAGGCAGCATTTTCAAACACCTGCCACAGAGTTGATCAGGCCGATATGTGATTAAGGAGTAGAGGGAATATCAAAGAATATTGATCCAAAGCAGAAAAGCCAAATCTATTTTTTTTGTATGTCAGTATTCACTAGCAAATTGCTTACAGAAGTTTCCTAACAAAGGTAGTCTTCACAAAGGAGAAGGGATGGGTTCATACTAAAATGTCAGTATAATAACATTTATAATAAACTGGTTAAATGAACAGTAACAAATTGCAATAATGACATGGTATTTTCACTCAAGTGTTCTAGAGGAACCAAAATCCTAAATTGTTATGATGTGGAACATACCGCTATCGTTAATGTCTATACCAAAAGAACAGAAAATAAACAAAGTGTGACATCAATTTTTAGAAAAGGACCTATGAAAGTTACAGAGAACTACAGCCCTTTAATTCTGACCTCTGCAAGGAGCAAAGTAGCAGTACAATTCCTTACTACACTAAATAATTTGATCATCTGGATTATTACAGAGTACTGGGGAAAAAATTAACAAGATTTTCACAATCTGAAACATTCTTTGAATATTCAACATGTCAGCTTTCGCAGGAGAACAAAGGCAGTTACAGGGACTTGTGATAGTAGATTGTATACAAAAATAATGTAGGAAAGAAGTTCAATGATAAAGTTACAGAATTTGCTGATGGTAAACAAGATAACCCAAATGAAAGTTGACTGTAAAGAGTTGCAGAGGAGTCTTACAATAGTGAATGAGTATGTTGAAATTATTTGTCAAGATAAAGTCTTAGTTAACACAAGGTAATTTAATGGAAAATATAAGCATAAACATACTAAGACAATGATTCCTTATACCTACTCAGAAAAGAGTCATAGTAGATAGTTCCCTGAAATGGTCAATTCAAGCCTTAGCAACATCTAAAATGTCATACAAAATATTAGGAAGCAGCAGGGAATTTAGAATAAATTAGAAATCAGTATCACTCTGCTACTATACAAATTCGCATTTAAAATACAACACGTGGTTCAGGTCATTCCATCTAAAACACAAACTAGCAGAACTAGGAAAGCACATCGAATAGTGAAAACAATGCCAAAAGGAAAAATAGGGTCTATATAAGGAGATGTTAATTAGCCAGGAATCCTTTACTTTGGAAAAAAGCCAACAGACAGGGGAGAAAAGTATGCTAGATGTCTCTAAAATCATGAACTTAATGGAGACACTGAATAAGAAAAAATCATTTTCTGTTTCTCCTATGTATGGAGTTTATGTGAAAAGGTCTTGCTAGCTGGGGAAGGTGATAAGGGGGCTTCTGTAAGAAAACACCAGAAGCTGCCCCCACGTCAGACACAGCCAGTGTCAGTCAGCTCCAAGACGGACCCACCACTGGCCAAAGCTGAGCCAATCAATGACATTGGTAGCATCTCTGAGATAACCTATTTAAGGGTAAAAACTGCTGTGCGGCAGTGGTGAGAGAGGAGGGAGAAAATGTGAGAGAAGCAGCCCCACAGACAGCAAGGTCAGTGGAGAAGGAGGAGGAGGAGGTGCTCCAGGTGCCAGAGGAGAGATTCCCTGCAGCCCATGGTTGTCCCCCTGCAGTCCATGGATGACCACGGTGGAGCAGATATCCACCGGCAGCCCATGGAGGACTCCATGGCACAGCAGGCAGATGTGCCCTGAAGGAAGCTGCAGCCTGTGCAGAGCCCGTGCAGGAGCAGGTGCCTGGCAGGAGTTGTGGCCCATGGAGACAAGTTCATGTGCGTACCGATTTTCTGGCAGGACCTGTGACCCTGTGGGGAACCTGTGCTGCAGCAGTTTGCTCCTGAAGCGCTGCAGCCCATGGGAAGGACCCGTGTTGGAGAGGTTCCTGAAGGCCTATATCCCAGGGAAGAGACTCCATGCTGGAGCAGGGGAAAAAGGTGAGGAGGAAAGAGAGGCAGAGTTGAAGGGTTATGAACCAATTGCAATTCCAATTCCCCATTCCCCTGTGCCACTTGTGGGGTAGAGGTTAGAAGAGTTAGGAGTGAAGTTGAATGTGGGAAGAAAGGAGGGGTGGGGGGAAGGTGGTTTTAGTTTTGTTCTTATTTCTCACCATCCTCCTCCGTTACAATTAATTGTCCAGAAATTAAATTTGTTTCCCCAAGTCAAATCTGTTTTTTGGGTGACAATAATTGGTAAGCGATCTCCCTGTCCTTGTCTCAATCCATGAAGTTTTCCACGTATTTTCTCCCCTTGTCCTGTTGAAGAGGGGGTGTGATAGAGTGGCTTGGTGGGCACCTGGCGGCTAGACAAGGTCAGCCCAACACATCCTAACATAAACAGTAGTGAGTGATCATTCAATTGTCAGGAAGCAGCTTTAAAACAAAATCAATATGATTTTTTTTGTCCCATAAAAAGTGCATAGTTAAAAGGCAGAAATCATTGCCATGAGTTCTTAGACAATATTTGATACTGGAGTTGTGCTTTAATGTATGAAGTATTTTAACATTCAGGGACAGTAATTACCCTATTCCAGTGCATTCAGCTAAAGAACCGAGCATGACTTTACCTCAGCAGCAATTTTCACTTCCATGTCTCCATTCCCATTAGACTTTACTTCTTTATTCACAACACAGCTTCATCCATATTGAAAAACAAAGGTAAAACCTCATGCAATGTTAGGTCATGACTAGATTACAGTTTTGCAGACACGGTTTAGTGTGGTGAGATAGTAGGAAATGAGGATTGTCCCAACCACTCTAGAATGCCTCAGTTTGTCTGGTTTTCTGCAGAGTGTTTCTGTGATCAGTGATTTGCACATCACTGGGTGAGTGAAACACAGCAGGGAACCTGCAACTAATTCAGTAGTCACATAGGACCGTAACCCACGTTTCTGCATCACAACTGTCTGGCCCTTTGTCCCAGAAGGCAGCAGGGCTGTATCAGCACAGGGATGTGGTTGCTGTTGCCAGGGCTCAAGTTAATTCCTCGGCATGATACTACCCAGCAGCTAATTTGACACGATCTGTATTGTGGCAGGTAGATAATGCTCTTAATCTTTCTGTGTTTCTCCGTGTACAAAACAGGAGGCAAAACTACTAGCTTTGCTTTCAGAAATATAGGAAGGATTAAGTTATTAGTGTTTGTAAAGAGGGTTTACAAACCAAAATTTCAACAAAATTTTTACCCCACCGAAGTTAATGGAAGTTCTGCTGCTGATTTCCATAAGGCCAAGGTTTTTATCACCTATATATGCTGTTTGCTGTGAGAACTAAACTATACTGATTTGTACCTTCTGTCCTAGGTTTCGGTGAGGTTCTTTTCATTTTCTTCTGACTTTCTTGTAGTGAATTTTTCCTTGATTGACCTCTGCTCAAAGAAAGACTCAAGTTTTTTTTGAGTTGCCTAACTGCGAAAATAATACATATTTCCCTTATGTTCAGATCAGAAATTTTCCACTTGAATTACTGAAAAATTAGCTTAAGGGAAGGTGGATAGAGGAGGAGAAGGAGAAAAATATTGCTTTTACAATAGACACCTAAAAGCAATAGGTGTTTTGTCATAAATGGTTAAGGCTGACAGTTTCATAAATATGAAATAGAGTTTCCAATTAGTTGTATGGATTGCATTTTGGAGATGAAATGGTTAAGTTCATACATTTGAGGATGATTTGTTAACCTGTTAATTTAACAGCCATGGTTCCTTTCTTTTATAGGGAAATTTTTTCTGTTCTCTGAACACAAAACTGACTTTATGGAGATTTTGCTGACTAGAAGAGAAATTAGGGATCACTTGTAGTGTTAAGCAGTTTAGCAAAAGGGATTTTAGACAGCTGAAGATCTGTCTCCTGACTCATGCATTTAAACCATTCTGTAAAATTATTATAATCTTTTCTGTATTTCTACAGTTATCAAATGCATCTTTTTATTTCCTGCAGATAATATGCTGTATGTATACTTCCTGACTACTACCCTGCGCTTCTCCGAACACTGGAAAAGGAAAACACTAAAAGCCCACAAGTATTTAAGCCTGAATATGAGTAAGGATTTATGCAGTGAAAACTCATTACAAACCGTAACACAGTACAACTTCAGATATATGTAGGCATTAAGATGAAACTATGAAAATTAAATGGTCACACTGATTATTTACAAGTACAGTCTACTGTATAAAATAGCAATAAGTAAATGAAGACTGAATTTGCTGATCCATTGATAAAAGAGAAAGGAAAGGAGAGAGATCAGGAGTATGCACTAAGCCTTTACCTAAGCACTAAGCGCTAAGATCAGGAGTATGCACTACATTTCCCACAGCATCCTCCTGGAGAAACTGGCTGCCTATGGCTTGGACTCTTCAATGGGTTAAAAACTGGCTGGGTGGCCGGGCCTAGAGAGTGGTGGTGAATGGAGTTAAATCCAGTTGGTGGATGGTCATGAGTGGTGTTCCCCAGGGCTTGGGATTCGGATTAGGGACAGTTCTCTTTAATATCTTTATCAATGATCTGGATAAGAGGCTCTGTAAGTTTGCAGATAACAGCAAGTTGGGTGGGAGTGTCAACCTGCTTGAGGGTAGAAAGGCTTTGCAAAGGGACCTGGACAGGCTGGATCGATGGGCTGAGGCCAGTGGTATGAGATTCAACAAGACCAAGTGCAGGGTCCTGCACTTGGGTCACAACAACCCCATGCAGCGCCACAGGCTTGGGGAAGAGTGGCTGGAGAGCTGCCTGGAGGGAAAGGACCTGGGGGTGTTGGTGGACGGCCAGCTGAATATGAGCCAGCAGTGTGCCCAGGTGGCCAAGGTGATGCCAACAGCATCCTGGCCTGTATCAGGAACTGTGTGGTAAGTAGGACTATGGAAGTGATTGTCCCCCTGTACTCAGCACTGGTGAGGCCTCACCTCAAGTACTGTGTCCAGTTTTGAGCCCCTCACCACAAAAAAGACATTGAGGTGCTGGAGTGTGTCCAGAGAAGGGCAACGAAGCTGGTGAGGGGTCTGGAGCAAAGTCTTACAGGGAGCGGCTGAGGGAGCTGGGAGTGTTTATCCTGGAGAAACGGAGGCTGAGGGGAGACCTTATCGCTCTCTACAGCTACCTGAAAGGAGGTTGTAGCCAGGTGGGGGTCGATGTCTTCTCCCAGGTAACAGGTAGTTCTCCTAAATCAAGCCTTTCCCCTGAGAAAGATCAGTTTTGCAAAAGCTTATGTTAAAAAACCATGCAGATTTCCATTGGAAATGCCACTTTACCCACTCCACAGCTTCTTAGCTATCTGCTGGAAATACATGCTTCCAAGCTGCTAGATCTTTTTCTTTCTTAGAGATATTTATCTCTACCTACATTTTGTCTATCTGTAAAACAATTCTAAAAAATAGGATGTTTTTTCTCTTTAGGGACTCTGTCCTAACTATCCAGTTTCTCTTTTAGCGAGCTATTTATTTATGTGCCTTCTGAATGCAATAGAATGTTAATTCTGCTTCCCACACCAAATACAATTTCTTTTAATATATACTGATTATAATTTGCTTCACTAACTTTATAAAGATTGTAATACCTGCCAGAAAGATGACAGAAAAGAAAAGCCTTGCTATGAATCCTAATTGATTAACTCATAAATATGAGCATACAGAGAAACTGCACACTGTTGTCATTTCATCAGTGTCCTAGGGAGAGGTTTTAATGATAATATTTTATGTTCTATAATATGTAGATAACATAGATGTGATCCTGAAAAAATGTTTGGGTTTCAGCCTCCATTTCCTGAAAAGTTGGCCTTTAAAAATTAAAGCGACTTCATGCGTGTGTGTGAGTCCAGTTGCACAGAAACTCCTGTCTTGTCATCTGAGGGCAGTACCATCTGTGGCAAGATTTTTCCAGTCATTTCACACATCCCTGCCATGCAACACAGTGCCAGTGGCTGTGCTGTCACCTATTTTCTATGAAAACAGCTGGGAAACAGGTAGTTAACCTCAATGTCTGCCTGGTTTTGACTAAGATTTCTCCTTTGTTGTGTAAATCTACTTCCGAGCAAAAGAAAACTCTGGAACGCAAGACAGACTGGAGAGATGGAGGGATGAAAAGGAAAAAGAGATGCTATTTCTAATGGCCCTTTTTGACACCTTGCCTCAGTGCCACATGAGGGCTGGCCTGTTCCTGGTGTTCCAGAACAGCTGGGGGTGAAACACCATCTGGCTCTAGGTGGTCCAGCTAGAGATTTTGACGGGAAAAGAGTTCATCCTCAGCTATTTGTAGCAAAGTCTACACCAGTCCTGTAATAAAGCTAGGTTTTAGAAACCATAATGGCTGATGCATGTACATAAAATTTTAAATATACTTGTTCTACTGATCATGTGACGTACCTCTCCTGATGGATCCTACACATTACTTGAACTTCACTATAGACTGCATTTTGTTATTTATATGATGACTTACAATTGCACTCAGTGGGTGTTACCACAGATTACATAAATAAAATAATGTGGAATACCAGTAATCTGGAGTAAGTTCTGTGATTAAAAGTGCCTTGGATCAAAGCATGATTTACAATACAAATACCATTTTTGCACGTAAATACGTTTCTTCCTGGAGATATTTTCAGGACTTGTACCTATGTGGGTGCTCATATATATGCACACATACACATTAAGGAGATTAAATCGTTTTCTTAGATGAAACGGGGATATATTTTCCCCTTACAACCACACTTTGACAGATAGATTCATGGGTATTTGCACCTTTAGCAAAGGTCTAATGACACCTTTTGAGAAGTAACGTACCTAAAGAAACAGTAAATGCTAACAGCTGATGCGCAACTTTCTATGATTGAAGCCTTACATATAAAATCAACTTCTCTAATAATAAATGTACTGTGTTATATAATGCTCCACTAACATCAAATAACAGCAGATGTAGTTTTTACTTTATTGAACAAAAATATATTCAGTTTTGCAACAGCAGAGTCATTTCTTTCCTTATTGTTTCACTTGCGTTTAGATGAAGTTTTGACAGGTATTTTACAAGAATAAAGTCAGGCTGCAAAAAATTATATTTGACCAGTATAATCAGAGCATTTATATCATCATCAGATTATTTATGTTTTACAACAATGTAAGGCAAATGTTTTCTAGGTATTTATTTTGAACCTATGTTATATAAACCTACACCTTCAGTTTTCTCTATTTTCATTTTTTCCAAGTTTTACTGGGGGAGCTGAGTTTTCAAATACAAGTTTTGAAATGACAATATGATTTCTAATCTACAATCAGTCAAAAATGTTTGACCTTTGCCTCTTCGTGAATATATTTAAATTGTTGATGTTGAAATGGACATTTAGTATAATTTTATATGTGTTAAATAGATACACTCAACCTCTGCTGCTAGGAAAAAAAAAATTACCAAAAATACATATCAATATTTGGCTAGCATAAGGAGGAAAGTGATGATTACTGACTTTACTTACTTAGCTAGGCACGTTTGTTAGGGAAAATAAGTTGTCTTTTGAAATATAGGAAGCACAGAAGTAAAACTGATGGCCAGATCTCATACAAACTGCTGTTTAGTATAAATCTATGAGAAAGTGGGAAAATCTTTGAGTAACTGGCAAGTGAACCTATGATGCAAATAGAAATTTGCAAATACGATGCAAATAGAAATGCAATGAAACTGTGAGTATTTGGATTTCTCAGGTATTTTTTTTCTGAATGTAGAGGATACAGGCACATTAACACACCTGGACATGGTCCTGGTCAACTGGCTGTAGATGTCTTGCTTGAACAAGGTGGTTGGACCAGATGCCCTTGGAGGTCCCTTTCAACCTCAGCCATTCTGTGGTTCTGTGATTCTGTAATTCTGTGATACTGTGCTGTTGAGAAGCTTGAGGTCTCCATGAAATTAGAATCGGAAGGATGACATCTTTCAAAATAATTACCATTTTATAAGTGAACTCTTTTTCTAAGAAGTGTAAGGAGACTGTGACCTGTTGAAAGATAATGGTGTCCACCCATTACAACTGCCAGGTTGTGCCTGAAGCCCAGGTGGATGCACCACAGCCTACCTATGCTGGCCACTCCACCCAAATGGACCCCTCCAAGGACTGAAATAGCTATCCATACCTTAAGTTGCATGGAGCTTTTGGGGGAATTTTTAAGTACCCCTCAAGGCAAATTAAACACACATTTGTGCTTAAATACAAAAGAAAAAATTAATGAACAATGCATTGTGCGGAGTCCCACAGCAATATATGGCTCTACATGGAGTCTGCAAAGATGCTTCACAAGCAGATTTCTCACAGGCACTTGCACCAGCACCAATCCCTTGAGCCATTGTATGGGGCACCTCAGCCAGGCTGTAACTCCATGCCCCAGACCAGTTCTGCTACCTAAAAGTGGCCCCTGAGCTTGGGCCCCTGAGTGCTCACATTCCAGGATGGTCTACAAGACAATGCAATTTTCTTATCTTGTCATGAAGGAAAAGTTCTTTCCCTTGCAAGGAGTAGTTCTGTCTCCATCATTTGTGCTTCCAGCCAGTTTAACCCTTTCTTGTAGTTGGGTCTTCTTGCCCTCCATGCCAGATTATTCCTTGGTCACAAATTACCACTGCTGAACAGTTCCAATTAGAATTTCACCTTGAAGGTCCAGTATCTGGAATTCCCTCTATCACCTGAAAGGAGAAGTGGATGTCATAGCTGCAAGTGTACCCAGGCGGAAAAACTTGGACAAGTATCTATGTTACAAGTCCATGGCACCCAGTGAGATGCCTGCCAGAGTGCTGAGGGAATTGGCTGATGTAGTTGCTAAGCTATTCTCCATCATATTTGAAAACTTGTGACAGTCAGGTGAAGTTCCCAGTGAATGGAAGAAGGGAAATTTTGCACGCATTTTTGAAGAGTGTTAAGGAGGACCTTGGGAAATTTCGACCAGTCAGACTCACCTCTGTACCTGGCAAGATATGGAACAGATCCTCTTGGAATTTATGTCCAAGCATATGGAAGACAGAATGGTTATCAGAGACAGCCAAAAGGGCTTCAGTAAGGGCAAATCATACCTGACTAATCTAGTGGCCTTCTACAATGCAGTGGCTGCATCAGTGGACAAAGAAAGATGTCACCTACCTGGAATTCTGTAAGACCTTTGATATGGTCCACCCCAATATTCTTGCCTATAAATTGGGGAAATATGGCTTTTATGGATAGACTGTGAGAGGGATAAGGAGTTGTCTGGATGGCCCCATCCAAGAGTTACAGTCAGTGGCTCAATGTCCCAGTGGAAACCGGTATCTAGTGGTGTCCCTTAAGGGTCTGTACTGGGATCAATACCATTTAATATCTTTGTCAATAACAATACCAGTGGGATAGAGTGCACCCTCATCAAGTTTGCAGATGACAGCAAGGTGAGTGGTACAGTTGATTTCCTTGAGGGAAAGGATGCCATCCAGAGGGACCTTGACAGGCTTGAGGAGTGGGTGCATGCAAACCACGACAAGTGCGAAGTCCTGCACCTGGGTCAGGGCAAACCCCAATATCTGTACACACTGGGGGATGAACTGATTTGGAGGAGGTCTGCGGACAAGGACTTAGAGATGCTGGTGGACTGGATTGGGCATGAGCTGGCAATGTGCACTCGCATCCCAGGAAGACAACTGTATCTGGGCTGCATCAAAAGAAGGATGGCTAGCAGGTTGAGGGAAGTCTTCCTCTCTCCTTTCATAAGACCCTTCCACTCTCTTGGAAGGATCTTAGGAGAGGGAAGTCTTCCTCTCTCCTTTCATAAGACCCTTCCACTCTCCTTTCATAAGACCCCCGCCTGGAGTAGTGCATCTAGCTTTGGGGTCCCCAGTACAAGAAAGACACAGATCTGTTAGAGCAGGTCCAGAGGAGAACCACAGAAATGATCAGAGAGATGGAACACTTCTCCTATGAGGAAAGGCTGAGACAGTTGAGGTTGTTCAGCCTTGACAAGAGAAGGCTCCAGGGACACCTTATTGCAGCCTTTCAGTACTTAAAGGGGGCATGTAAGAAAGATGGAGAGAAACTTTTTACTAAGGCCTGTAGTGACAGGACAAGGGACAACAGAAGAAATTTTTTATGATGTGGGTGGTGACACACTGGAAAAAGTTGCCCAGAGAAGTTGTGTGTGACCCATCATTTGAAGTGTTCAAGTTCAGTCTGGACAGGGCTTTGAGCAACCTGATCTGATGAAAGATGTCCCTGCCAATTGCAGGGAGGCTGGACTAGATGACCTTTAGAAGTTCCTTCCAGCTAAAACCATTCTGTGATTCTATGGTTTTATATTGGTATTTTATACCAAGACCTGAACTGTCATCGAAAGCTTGAAAACACAGCCTTAAGTGAACCAGCTACTGAGCAACAAGGTGTTTCAAAATCATTTTTATCTCTTCATCTCCCAGTTTTGAAAACCTAGCCCTGTATTCCCACAACCTGAATGTCCCTGAAGTAAATGCTCCTGGCATAAAACACTTTAGTCAAAGGGAAGATTTTGCATTTTATGACATTTTTAGAGGGGAGGGTCCATTTCAGCTTTGTATTTCTTTAAAGCAGGAACTTCAGCTTGATTTATACTATTCTTTGTTCACTAACCTTGCCCAGTTTGTGCCCCTTTCTTTTTCAGTTTAGCAACTGAGCACAAAATTCAGTTACTCACTGAGCTTTGTACTCTAATTGGCTGGAAATGTAAGCCGATGCTGTGCCTTGTAATAAGCCCTAAGAGTCATTACAGTATTTTTCCAAAGCAGTATCCATGCAAAATAGAAAAGAATCTGACACAAAATTTATAATTCAGTGTTTTAAAATATGTTTGTAATTTTACAAAATAATCAAAGCCCTGGAAAGGCCTAAACATACAGAATTTCTAGTTCTGACCTTCAAAAAATACTTCGCTTTTCTGCTAACCTATTTGAGGTGCCATTTACAGACTGTGCAAAGGCCAAATATGCAGGAACATAAAAGCTTTCTTATGTTTTTGAGATGCAAAAGGTATTTCTTCATTGTAGCAGTATTCCTGAATCAGAATGACTTCTTTTTGCCGGCTATCAGGCTAAATGGGTGACTGACAAAAGATATTGACCATTCAAAGGACTTTAAATGAAAGCGCTAGCATATACTTTGGCTAAAATTGTTCATTTCATGATCAGTTTTATACAGGAAATAATTTTGACTGGTCTCCTCAGTCCATGCTCTCTTCTTCCTTCTAGCAAGTTTTACCTTGGTGTTTTCTGAAACAGATTTTTTCCAAATTTTTTAACAGAATGACCATCTCCCATTTAGTGGAAGCAAGCCATTACTTCTTTTCCTGTTACTGAGAATTCTCATTTCTATCTCAAAAAAAAAGTAGTAAAAACTATGCTAATTCCTTCCTCAGCTCATTGCTGCCTAGGTTCAAGGGATATGTTCTGGGTGTTGAAAATGCACAATGAGGCATGAGAGAGCAAGAATATTACCATTTGTCTTCTTCACTGAGTTTATTCTTAAAAATAATATAATTTGCTCATGTAGCATTTCAAAGTCCATTCTGGAAAGTACCATAATATTAGCTAAAGCTTTTTTTTTTTTTTTTTTCCAGGTAGCAAAGTACTGAAAGCTTGTTCAAAAGAACTGAAATTATCATTATTGAGCTCCTGTCCCATAAGACTTTACTGAATATTCTATTATATTATTCAATTTCCCCTTGACCTGATTTTGTTCCCCTGATTATGACAGTCAGAGTATTTCTCAGAATACTCAAGGTGGCTTCCATAATAAAACAGTTAAGTCTAAAACCTCCCCCCATGCTCTTTAAAATATAAGCCAGTTTTAAATTGATTGACTAAAACAAAACACCCTCCTCATTCCTCAAGGGATTTGTCAGATGAACCTAGGTCACACTGTCAGCTCTTGCATGGGCTTCCAGGGATTCAGAATTGAAGATGATGAGAAGTGATGAATCTTGGTCATATGAAAACCCTGAGGGATACAAAATTTTATTAGATGGCAGATGCAAAACACAATTAGCCTTCAACCCAGCCATTTTATTCCTAGTAAAGGGTCTATCTGAGTCAAGCTAATTGTCCTCACTTGTCTAGAAATCTATGAAAAGATCTATTGCTCATAGAAACGCTGTTAATAACTTTTTTTTTTTTCCCCCACTTGCACCTCTGGCTGCTGTTAAGGTCACAAGTTAATACAATAAGGTCTGGATGAGATCAGTGATTTCTACACAGTGCCAGGACAGACCTATCTTTATTTAAGTGTTATTCATTTTGAATTGTTCCAGTTACCTGCCTTTGAGGAATAAGACATCTACAGTTACATTTGAGTAATCTGATTATCTGTTAATAAAAATCTTGTATCTATTGGTCTTTGTACAGCTAGCAGTGTATTTTCTTGCTTCCTCCATCTTTTATGTGTTTCGAATATTTATAGTAATTTAAATTTACTGAATATTTCATAGCTGAAGCAGTGAGTGTTTCAAATTTTACTTCCACTATAGGAGGCATTAGTTCATTGAATTCATACTATTAAGCTATATGTGCTTTATTTTTCAGGTATAGAAAGACTTTTACCTGGATGACGCCATTTTAAAAAAATTACCACTGTGCTAATATTCATAGCTTTATAAGAACAAGTATATTTTATAACTACCAGAGTTGCAAACTTATCCTTGGACTCTTCTTCTGTTGTTGATTAATCTATCAACACAGCAGAAAAAATCACTGAACAACACACTTTTATTCTGAGATAAAACTGTATTTGTGAAAGCACCATTTTAATTTCAGTTTCTTCCTACCACACACAGTATTAACTTCAAAACTTTGCTCTTCCAAAAACTGAAATGTAAGAATTCACATTCATAGAACAATTGCTAAATGAAAAATAAAATGGCAACACTTTCTAAGACTTCAGTTAAGACTAACATGGACAGGACTGCTTAGTATTTTAGGGAGGCCCCACCAGAAACAGTCAAACACTCCTTAGATAAATAGTCACTCAACCTTGTACCTCGTGAAGTCACTTACACTCTTAAAAATTGCTGTGAGATGCTAGCAAACCAAGTTCAGTGATTACAAAAGCCAAGACTGATATTCATCCAAATGACAAGCTTCATGCCTTATAGACTGTTTCACACTACTGCTTACACTGTTCACAGCAGCAACAGCATTCAGTGTCTCTTAACCAAAATATGACTAATAAAAAATCAAGAAAGTGTCATGAATTACCTTTCTGATAACTTTATGTACATTTTGTATTTTTTGTACCTGCAACATTCATACATTTATTAATTTTGAAACATTTTTCATCTTTTGTTAGTATGAAAAGGATGATAATGAAAGTTTATTATTTTGACCCATTTGTTTCTAGAAATATCAAAAGCATCTTTTGTCTTGAAAAGGAATAAGTTCAGTTACACAGCTGGACCATCGCTGAGATCGCTCAGAGGTGGGACAGCTCACACAACTGGAGTGCTGTGGTGGACAGACACAAACCCTTCAGGAGACACACACAGGGAAGAGAGGAGAGGGATGTTCTTTGTGTGAAGGAGAAGTCAGATGTGTGGGACAGACAGCAGGATGGGGAGAGTTGGTGGACCAGGGTCAGAGGAAAGACCAGTAAGGCTGACAACATAGTGTGAATGAGTTACAAACCAGCCAGTCTGGGTGAGGAAGTGGATGAAGCCTTCTTGAAACTATTTAAGGAGGTATCTGCACCACAGACCCATGACACCTCCTGGAAGGAGAATTTGACAGGATACATACTATCAAGATTTCTGGAGAGTATCAGGGGTAACTTCCTAATACAGGTACTGGTTGTGCCAAGCAGGGTTGATGCACAACTGGATCTGCTGTTCGCTAACAGGGAGGTGGGAGTTGGGCATGTGGTAATCAATGGCAACCCCAGCAACAGTGACCATGATATAATGATCTTCAGGATACTCAGAGGAGTGAGGAAGGAACTGAGGAACAGCAAAGCACAGATCCTGGACTTCAGGAGAACAGATTTTGGATTACTCAGAAACCGGTACATGGTACTCCATGTGAGGCAGCTCTGAATGGCAAAGGACCTCAGGAAAGCTAATAATACCAGAACTGTTCATCCCAGCACTCAGACAATCACCAGATTTGTGGATGAGAGGACATTTATCTACTGTTATTTCCTCATTCATTCTTTTTCTCTGTGATCCATTGTCCATTTAGACTCTAAACAGAGCTTTTCTAGTGCTGTGCCTTTGTTCCTTGCGGAGTATAAAACATCCTCAGTACATTTCAGATATATCTTGTTTTCAAGAGTAAAAGTGATCTTCAGTGTGGGCAGACCTCCAGAGGATTGTGTCACCTTGAGGCTCAGAGGTATCTTTTTGCATGTTTGTACACAGCCTGTGTACACACGACCCTCCTTGACAGCTTTTCGACTAGAAAGAAATTGGGTCACAACAGGTATGGATGGAACTACAATGTGCTCGGTAAAGATCTCCCCCATCTTCAGGTCAAAGCTGAGAGTCTGATGTCTGGGAATTCCTGACTCATGATCCAAAGCCTCACTGGTCTGCACACCGGTACAGTCATGGTCTTCTGTATGTCACTGAAATAAAACAACAAATCAATCTCTGAGGAAGGACTTTTAAAGAAGGAGACAAAAATATCACTGTACACATATTTTTGACTATCCTATCTTTTTCTTCTCAAAAAGATACAAAATTACTCACATCAATTCTAACACTGCTTTCCGTGGGATCTTCTGGTGAAATGAGCAGGGCCTATGAAGCCCAATGAAGCAGAACCCCAAACAGGTTTCCCGTAAGTCACTGTGTCAAATTTGGTTCTGCAAATGGGTAATTTCGTATTCAGAAAATAAGTCTGTCTGATGCACATGAGAAGCAGTGACTAATTGTACTACATGATCTTTTGTTTTTTTACATTGTACGTTTCCACCTAGATATCAAAACTATGAAAACCATTCATCTACCTGAATTTCACTTGAATGTTCAGGAAGGCATTCAACTCTACCTTTAGTGACTTAAATAAACTATACTATTTATTCCCATTTCAAGTGTAAATTAAATCACAAATGACTTGATATCTTTGTTCAAAGTTTATCTACACTCCTTTCTATTCATTAATTAGCTTTGTCATTACGTATTTAAGACCCTAAAAAAAAAGCATGAAGGATAAAAACATACTAGCAAAATGCCAAATTCTGTCACTTAATAATCATACATTATAAATATCAAATAGCTAAAACATTGTATTATTACTTTATAGTGCTAGCGCTTGCAGCTTGAGATTTATTTTATATTTAATAAAGGAAAACATTACAAAACATTCCTGTCCAGCCAACCAAGCAGCCACCGATTTAGGGAAAAGCTTTCATGCCCATTTGGTTTTTCAGATATGTTGTTCACATTTTTTACACAAAAGCTAGGTTCATATCACATATCACATTAAACTTAGACTTAAAAGTTCTAAGTTCCTAAAAGTTTTAGCTAAGGCTCTGCAAGTCTTTGTTTTCAGGGTTCAAACAAGGTATAAAGTTATATAGTTGATTGTGATATCAGATTATAATTTTTTTTGCCATATAGGAATAAACTTCATTAAAATACTTTATTTTTTGTTTTATTTTCCACTTCTAAAAATGAGGAAGGGCAAGAGAAAAAAATTCAGTATGCTGCATGCCTCTCATGTAGTATCATGTAAGTATAACAATCATGGTTAGTTCATAAAAATACAATTCTGAAAATAATTAGCCTAATGTTCTCGTAGCAGAAAATGTGGTAAACTTTTTGAGGTTTGAACAACTGCTTTATAGCTGTTTGTTAAGCTATTTGAGTTTGATTTTGTTGTTAAATATGAGTGCTATATTGACACACTCTACAACTTAAGTGCACTGCAACTCTGTAATATAACCAATGCACATTAAGATAAACAAAGTCACTGTCGTGTGAATTTAGGTGTGTATTTAAAACTTTCAGTATTACATTTCCTGAAGCAGTTACTGTGCAATACACTGCTCAGGTAAATAAAACAAATTTAAGAAAGTTAAACAAAACCTAAAATGTTAATTGAACTACATTAGGCACTGTTTAAGATTAAGAAGCCCCGGAGAGTCTTAAACGGTGGTATACATTGAATCAAGACATGGGAGCATCATGGACTGGCATGTCAGTGATTCATGTAATTACTATAGAGAAGAGACTTGCCAGGTTTTAATGTAAGGTAATTAGACAAAAGGTTTGTTAGAGGCACAAAGAGATTTATTGCATTAGATAATATCTATTAGATGTCATACTTTTAGCTAAATCAAATCCCATACATGCACTAACCCCAGAAAATATGGCTTAAAGTGACAAACACAAAGTTATTTGGGCTATCTTTTTAACATCTTTTAAAAATATCTTTTAAATAATCACTTGGAAACAAGATAACTTTCAGATGTAAACTAGTGCCCTTGACCATACAATTGTCCCCTAAAAAATCTAAATCAAAAACCATCTCATGTTGCAAAACACCTATCTGAACAAAACTTTAAGATGCACAGGTATGGATCTTGTATTCTTTACCGACTTGTGAACATAAAAAATTAATAAGTACTTGAAGGGAGTCCTAGCCTTTTTAGCAGTTGCTTGCCAGTACCATATACTGTATATATGCACAAGTAGAAACACAGAGAATTGCACTAGGGATATGACAGCAGTGTAAATTTTGAATGGCTTTACTTTTTGAGATCATTTTCTTGTCAGCAAATTTGATTCCTCTTCTTACCACAGCCATTTTTTTTTGTCTACAGTTTAGTGTTTTCCAGTATAGTTATATCCCATACAAACATTAAAATAATAAATAATGTACAGAGGTTCAGGGAATTTTGCTGTAAGGGCAATAATTCATCTCAATCGCCCTTTTTATTTTCAACAAATTTCCTTAGCATCCACTTTTGTGTCTGATCAGATCATTCCATGAAGCTGTCTTTCTGTGGATGATAAGGAGTAAGATTCAAACAGGAAACTCTCAATATCCTATACACTTACTTATTTTTGTCTTTTAAGATTTTCAAGGGTCAAAAGAAGTCCATACCTTTAACAAGTGCTAAGTGTTTGATACTGGCATCAGGTGTACTAGACTGATGGAAATCTTTTAATTACAGCAGAACTGAGCGATTTTTTCAGACTCTCCCTGGTTCTACTCATATTTTAACAGAAAAGAACGAGGCCACACATTCAGTTGGTGCTTGATTGTATACAGCAGAGTGATGTTTGTATCCCTGAATTGCACTCAATACAATTTTAGAAAGTTTTTCAAAGAAAAAAAAAATAAAAGAAGAAAAGAAAATGGCAACAATTTAGTCCTTTGGGAGATTTGGACTTTGGAGCCCAAATTATATGCTGGCAACACTCATCAGGTTTCAGCTGTATTGGTCAGGAAATTAGAAACAGAAAGTGAGATGCTGAGCCCACTGAGAATATGGGAGAATAGCCAGACTCTTCAGAATGAGGATATTCTTTTATCAAATGAAGAAGCAGGCAGAGAAGCCAAACCCCACTGTATTTAGGGAAAGTTAATGGCCAAAAGTTTTCTTTGTGGTCAAAATATAACTGCCCAGATCAGTTAAGGAGGTTAAAGAAGCAGCAGTAAATTGTTTCAGTTTTGTAGAGTTTAGTGCCTTCAAACATGAGATATTTTCCCCAGATGTTCCTTCAGTTTAGACAATGTACAAAAGACGCTTTATTAGCACTTGCAGGTGAAGTTTGACCCTGAATGAAATCTAGTGTCACTTCTAAAGGCATTTTGCCAAGGTAGATCACTTCAGCAGAAGTTGGAAACGTTAGTCCTTCCCAGTGTCACTAAAGCTGAAGAGTCTGGCCTTGAAGCTCTTCTGTGTCACTGGGGCTATGCGTGGGCAGCAGACTTTCCCTGGCAACTCATGAACAAGGATATCCTTTCTCTCAGTGGACTCCTACTCCTTCTCTATCAGTTATGGTCTTCTAATAACACAGCTTATTTTATTTTTTACTTTTTAAATAATGATATGAAATTCTAATGAAATTTTCCTTCCCTTTTACTTGCATATCCTTATTAGGAGTCTGCTAGACTGGATGCTGTCTTTATATTTGCCAATTATATTGTCAAAAAGAAGCACCAGAACCCTCTACCATTTCACCATAATATATCAGAGAAGGTCTTAATTCATGATTCCTCTCTTATTTTTGTTCTTGACATCAGAGATCATATGACGTACATTCTTATGTCTATGTGTAGCTATGTATATAAGATCATAAACACATTGGGTAAAAAGATAATATCTTTCCTAAATGTTTAGAAGAAAACTCACTTCTGCCTTATGCAGTGCTTTCCAATACTGTCTTCTGACTGTAAATTTCTTAAGAATAAATCCTCTTTACCAATCGTGCACCTTTGGAGCAAGGTATGCTTGACATTGCTGAAAAGCTCCTCAAGTTCTACTTTGAAATGTATTCCCAGCTAACACTCCTAAGCCAGTCTTCTAACTTACTTGTGCTGGTCCTAAAATAATTTCTTAGAAATCCCATTCCTCCTACCAAATAAATAGCATACTAATACTAGAAGAGTCTCCGTTTTTCTTTTTGCTGTTTTTTTAGTTCATTTTCCTGAAACAATCCAAATCATTGATTCTTCTACTTCTTGTTGTAATGAGTGTGTCTGAAGGACATGCTCAGCTTCAAGATAATGCTTTACTTTCAAGATAATGGTATATGTAACAAAACTTGAAGACTTATTTCTTCCCTTTCTTTGCACAAAGTCAAGGCCAAGCAATATCATCAAAAAAATTAAGAAAAGAGGAAACCGTTGAATAAACCCTTCAAGTCTCTCTAGAACAAAAAGCCATAAGTACATGTATTATAATAACGTTACAATAGCATGTCAAAATAACAAGTATATTATTTGGATCCTCTCTATCATAAATTTGATGTTGATTAGTTACTTCCTGAAAAACTTCAAAAAAATTAAGAGAACAAACACAAATCAACAAGGAACACTACCCGAATCTTGTCTTATGGTCAAATGCATCACTTTTCCCAGCTTCCTTCTCTTCCTACTGGCCAATTTTATATTTATTTCTTTATATTTCTTTTTGAATAGTACACTAGACAACATGCACATATAGTATGATCCGTGTACACCAGGTTAGAAAAAGACAGATAAAATCAGTGAATTAGTCTGCAGAGAAAATGAATTTCTTAGTATTTGAATCCAAACATAGTAAAAGCTATTATCAAATCTGTAGTGTTTTATGGACTGTCTTTTAATGGAAAGCAGTCAACGAATTTCTTCCATCATGAGTCACCATAAAATGCTTCTAAAACACCAAAAACTGCATGGATATGTTACACTCTCCAATGAATAGGGACTAAACATTTTGCCAAGGAACCATAAAGGGTGTTTCAACTCCCATGTTAAAGCTAGCTATGGTCTTTGGTTAAAGAGAGAGCTCTTTCAACAAGAACAAAATATTTCCTACAAAAAGCTGATTGGCTGACTAGTTAAGCAAAAGGCATTATCTGGTGCTTAGATATACACAAGGACTCTGAAACGTGATAATAAGTAAAAAAGTGTACTGGAAATAACCTGTGATTTTAACTTTGTTAAACATTTTGCTGTAGTCGCCAAACATCTTCAACACCACCTTGCTAAAACAAAGCAAACCTATGTAAGAAAACTTGAAAAGAGAAATTAGGTCATTCTTCATGTATCCTATAATTACATATGTTGATGTATCAGTAAATGTTGAAAAACTGCTATGTATGCATTTTCAAGTTCAGACACTTGGTAAAAAAACAAAGTCCTTTGCATAGATTATGTATTAGTTATCACGTGTTGCCTGAGGACTTATTTTTCCTTTTTTCTTCCCCTTCCCTCCCTTCCTCACTTCCTTCACTCCTTCCTCCCTTCCTTCCTTCCAGTGCTGCATACCTTACAGATCCTCATGTAAAGATACTTATAGAATATTTCTTTTGTTCTAAAGCCTGCAGATTCTCATTCCTTTGTTCATTAGCAAGCTGAAATTTCCAGTGACTTGCCACTATGATCACTTAACTTTATACTCAGTACAAGGGAAAATAAAGCTTTCCTTTTCTGCTTCTTGTTACATCTGTGTTTGTACTTTTTGCTCCTGTTCAAATATAACTTAATTTTTTTTTTATTATTTAGCCTTGACCGAAATTGAGGTGTTCAGAAGCTTAGAAAGTTCTTCACAAATGTACAGAAACAATTAATTGAATTTCAAGCCAGACCTTGACAAACCTGTCTCTACAAAGAAAATTTGTTAAAATCTATTCTAGAACAATGGTGTTAAATGACATTATTTGAGATTTTCTCTCAGTCTAAACTGTACTTAAACTGTGTACTACGTTTCTTTAAGGTAGGCATAACTTAAAAGAACATTCAAGGGTCTTTATTACCAAGTGTCTGCAAATAAAAATACTCCTGGAAGTTCAACAGGTCCCAAATCTCCATTTTGGGTTTCATACATCAATGTGTACCAAGATATGTAAATGACTTCCCAATGAAGACGGTCCTTCCTTTTGTCTTTTTTGTTGACTGACACTCTGGATTGGAGTGTAGTTAGTGATTCCTTCTTCTCAGTCTTCTCAAGAAATGATGCAAAGTTAGAGATCACTATTTCAGTGCTTTGAGCTGCAGTCAGAATACTACTTCAGAGGAAGTGTTTTGGACTTTTTGGGACACTTGCTTATAACATGGTCACTAGTACTAGAATATACCCATCAAAACCTCCTGTCTTTTCAAAGAGCTGAAAAAATCCTAGTAATACTGGGAGAAACTCTCATTTCACATGAAAAATGAAGAACTCCTAGATGTTACCTGAAAGAGGAATAGTCTAAGACATTTTGCATAGGTCATGAAATATTCACAAAGTGGTTGAAATAATAGCAAAGAACAGATTAAGCTGGAATGTTTTGAAATATGAGGCAAAAGTGAAGTAAGAAAAAGTGCACATTTTGACCTCTAATCAAAATAATAATTCATGCTACAGGCTGCAGTGTCTCAGCAGAACCTTACAAGTGTTGGAGCAACCCCATCCTTGGACTAAGGCTGGGTTATCTATGCCTGCTTCATAGCTGGTAGATGTTACTCAACCTGTTTTTAAGACCTTACCAAAGAATTTTACATAGTTGAAGGTTGTGATACTGCTTGCCTGATTCTTTTCCACAAACTAATACCTCCAAATTTTTATTTTTGATAAACCATGCTTTTAAAACCACCTGTGTTTCACAGCATCACAGAATGGTAGGGGTTGGAAGGGACCTTCAGAGATCATCTAGTCCAACCCCCCTGCCAGAGCAGATTTACCTAGGGCAGGTTGGGCAGGAGTGCACCCAGGCAGGTTTTTAATATCTCCAGAGAAGGAGATTCCACAACCTCTCTGGGCAGCCTGTGCCAGTGCTCTGGCACCCTCAAAATAAAGAAGATTTTCCTTATGTTCAAGTGTGAGTTCCTGTGTTCCAGCTTGTGCCGATTGCACCTTGTCCTGTTGCTGGGCACCACTGAGAAGAGTGTGGCCCCATCCTCTTGACACCCACCCTTTAGATATCTATAAGCATTGATGAGGTCCCCTCTCAGTCTTCTCTTCTCCAGGCTGAACAGACCCAGGTCTCTCAGCCTTTCCTCATAAGAGAGGTGCTCCATTCCCTTCATCATCTTTGTAGCCTTCCATTGGACTTTCTCCAGCAGTTCCCTGTCTTTCTTGAACTGGGGAGTCCAGAACTGGACACAGCACTCCAGATGTGGTCTCACCATGGCAGAATAGAGGGGAAGGATGACCTCCCTCAACCTCTTGGCCATGCTTTTTTTAATGCATGCCAGGAGACCATTGGCCATTTGTCGATCTTCTCTTGACTGTCTTCACCTTATCCACAGTACTAACCTGTGTGACCTATATTGTGTATACTATGCTAGGTAAGACATCATGACTGCCAAGATAAGGAGAATAATTACCTCTTATGTCGTAATGCTTCCATTAGTACAACGTGATAGACGGTAGCCTGCCTTGTAATGTCCTCTCCCACCTGTCTTGTCATGTCCTCTCCTTGTCAATCTACATTCAGTCTGTACAACAGTGCAAAAAATACGTATGACCTTTTCTGCGGTACTGCTTTCTAAGCAGTTAATTTTCAATTTGAAATTATTTTTCTTCCTAAATCTAGCACATTATTCTTATCTTTTTTTGAATTTCATCTTCCTGATTTTGTCTCATTCATCAATTTATCAAAATAATTGATTAGGATTCCGCTGGTTTATTATTACTCCCTCAACCATGTGCTAGAAAGAAAATTAGACATTTAGCATGAAAATTAATAAAATTACTAGTACTAAATGAAAAGAAAAAAAAATCCCTGCCAAATTGTGTTTGAAAACAAGCAACTATCCTTTGAGGTTTTAACCAGCCGTGACCCATCCAGTAGTAGTAATATATAAGCCATAATTGCTTAGTTTGCTTATAAAAGATGTGGCACATTCAGAAATTTAATAGAATGAGGAACAACACTTCTGATGAGTGTTCCTTAACCATATAGCCAGTACTTTGTAGAAAAAGAAAATTAAATTCATTTGACACTGTTTGTTCCTGAAAAATTAATGCTGACCATACCTTAGCACCTGATTATCCTCCAAGAACTTACAAACTGATTGTTCAATAATTTGTTCCAGTAGCTTCTAGTATTATATTTAAGCTGAACAGTCCATAGCTCCCTAGGTGCTCCTTCTCCCATTTTTAGTGATAGGAATTGTGTTTGACCTTCCCTACACCTCTGGGACCTCACTCATCATCCACAGCTTTCTGGAGATATTTGCTAATGGTTCATAGATTGCTTCAGCTAGTCCTTTAAGAGTCAAAGGCAGATTTCCAAA
The DNA here is from genome assembly GCF_028500815.1 of Rissa tridactyla. Classification (NCBI taxonomy): domain Eukaryota; kingdom Metazoa; phylum Chordata; class Aves; order Charadriiformes; family Laridae; genus Rissa; species Rissa tridactyla. The sequence goes on along the minus strand of NC_071497.1, from coordinate 44,898,310 downwards.
GACCCTGGAAACTAAAATATATATAACTCATCTAAACATTTTTTAACCCAAGCCTTCATTATTCTTACCAGTCTTCCTATGCTCTTGAAATTAATTTTGCTATGCATCTGATTACATTTATACCTTTTTAAGAATTCTGAATCTGAAAGGCAAAAGATAGTTTGTTCTTTTCAACATGAACATTGATTTTTTAAGCATCCAAGCTGATAATTGGAGTTATATTTTCCCTTATCTTTCTTTTTTACCTTTAATTTATATGCACCTTTCAAAATAAAATATCAGTCTGTTTCTACAAGCAGCAAGTGACTGATAGGCATCTAAAAGCACTTAAAAACTGAAAAGTGGGCCTGTGATAAGCACACAACACACAGCTTGCTCAATACCAAAAATTCATATCCTATTAATTTAATGGGGTTTTTTGTATAAATTTGTATTACTACATTTGCAACTGCCTTTTTTCTCATAGTTAGGTTTCTATGCAATTAAAGTGAGTTTGTGCTTCATGTCGTGCCTATGTATGGGAATCTAATTTTACAAGAAAAAATGTATTATTATAAATATTAAACAATTATAAATACTAATAAAATATTTAAATTTTATTCTAGAACAATGTAGCTCTTGTCATGAATAGAAAAATTGCATTTACTTGTGCAGAATTATGTCAGTTGATATAATTTTGATAGAATTAGGAAAAAAAATTGGTTTTGTTTCACCTTTTTAGGTTGAGTACCCCAACAGACGTTTAATATGGAAAGATATTTAATTTGAGTCACTGACCTTTTATATCTGTGAAGCAGAACCTAGGATCCTAAAGAAGCTTCTGAATGTCCACACATGTAGTACTGACCCTAGTTTAAGTCTGCTGGACAGCATTTGCTTTAGAAAATTAGAGACATTCTTTTACTGTGGGAAATTCAATATGTTGAACCATGGTCTACATCTCAGAAAGCTATTTCTAATGCATAAGAACAGCTTTATTGTGCTACTGCTTAGGAACAGTGATGGATACCCTTGCATAATGGCATAAAATGCTCATTAGTAAATTACCCACAGATAGATTTATCACACTCCTATTTAATCCCTCCCCAGAGTAGGAGGCCCCATGAACCCTCTGCATCACTTAGGAAGAGTAAGTGAGACTTGAAGGGAGATGAACTGGTGTGATGAGTCCTGAGCTGGTCCAGTGCACTCATACAGTATAATCCATTAAAAGGTCTTGACACAAGTTTGATATAAATTGAACAACTGAGTCACTGCGGAGAAACTGGCATTAAGCACAAGAATATCTAAGAAAGAAACAATCTCTTCCAGAAAAAAATACCACTTTTAGGCAAATCTTGGTTTACTTCATCAGCAATTTTTCTCTGCATTATTTTGTTCTCTTAGTAGATTGTTTTATGCATATTAGTGCCTTGCACAGATCTAAAACTACTTTACATGAAAATTAATGTTGGTCAAACATTAATGAATGAATGCTCTGCATTTCTGATCTTTACATCCACATTTGTGGTAGCAACACTTTTCTTGTCATGTCCAGAAATTTATGATACAAGTTGACAATCCTGGTTGTCACTACCCAGCTACTAAACCACTTCTGTACTCCTGCTCACCATACTATTCCTGATACAGGCCAGGATGCTGTTGGCCTTCTTGGCCACCTGGGCACACTGCCGGCTTGTGTTCAGCTGGCTGTCGACCAAAGCCCCCAGGTCCTTTTCCGCCAGGCAGCTCTCCAGCCACTCTTTCCCAAGCCTGTAGCGCTTCATGGGGTTTTTATGACCCAAGTGCAGGACCCGGCACTTGGCCTTGTTGAATCTCATATGATTGGTGTCGGCCCATCAATCCAGCCTGTCCAGATTCTTCTGTAGAGCCATCTTACTGTCAAGCAGGTCAACACTCCCTCCCAACACCACCTCCCTTGGTGTCTTTTGACTAGTTGCCATTGTACTCTTAGTCACTCAAACTGAAACCAAGTTTGATTCAGTTCCTGTGCAAAATATCACTCAAAGGTTATGGAGCTATATGTACTGATTTAACTTGTGCATGATGTTTCCCTTCTCCTGCCCATTTCCCTTCCAGCCTTTTAGCTGCAGGAAAACTCATAATTAATTTCCTTCCTTCCTTCCTTCCTTCCTTCCTTCCTTCCTTCCTTCCTTCCTTCCTTCCTTCCTTCCTTCCTTCCTTCCTTCCTTCCTTCCTTCCTTCCTTCCTTCCTTCCTTCCTTCCTTCCTCCCTCCCTCCCTCCCTCCCTCCCTCCCTCCCTCCCTCCCTTAGTTCCTTTGATCTGATGAAAATAATTAAGCATAACATTGTGTTTTGCAGAAGATTTATGTAGTTTTTTCAGAGCTGCCCACATAGTGTTCTTTCTAGGAATTAGGGTAGTAAGTCACAGAGACATAGTTATAAGATACTCACAATCATGTGTAATGGAGACACTGAATAAGAAACAATCATTTACTGTTTCTCCTATGTATGGAGTTTATGTGAAAAGGTCTTGCTAGCTGAGGGAGGTGATAAGGGGGCTTCTGTAAGAAAACACCAGAAGCTGCCCCCAAGTCAGACACAGCCAGTGTCAGTCAGCTCCAAGACGGACCCACCACTGGCCAAAGCTGAGCCAATCAATGACATTGGTAGCATCTCTGAGATAACCTATTTAAGGGTAAAAACTGCTGTGCGGCAGCGGTGAGAGAGGAGGGAGAAAATGTGAGAGAAGCAGCCCCACAGACAGCAAGGTCAGTGGAGAAGGAGGAGGAAGAGGTGCTCCAGGTGCCAGAGGAGAGATTCCCTGCAGCCCATGGTTGTCCCCCTGCAGTCCATGGATGACCACGGTGGAGCAGATATCCACCGGCAGCCCATGGAGGACTCCATGGCACAGCAGGCAGATGTGCCCTGAAGGAAGCTGCAGCCTGTGCAGAGCCCGTGCAGGAGCAGGTGCCTGGCAGGAGTTGTGGCCCATGGAGACAAGTTCATGTGCGTACCGATTTTCTGGCAGGACCTGTGACCCTGTGGGGAACCTGTGCTGCAGCAGTTTGCTCCTGAAGCGCTGCAGCCCATGGGAAGGACCCGTGTTGGAGAGGTTCCTGAAGGCCTATGTCCCAGGGAAGAGACTCCATGCTGGAGCAGGGGAAAAAGGTGAGGAGGAAGGAGAGGCAGAGTTGAAGGGTTATGAACCAATTGCAATTCCAATTCCCCATTCCCCTGTGCCACTTGTGGGGTAGAGGTTAGAAGAGTTAGGAGTGAAGTTGAATGTGGGAAGAAAGGAGGGGTGGGGGGAAGGTGGTTTTAGTTTTGTTCTTATTTCTCACCATCCTCCTCCATTACAATTAATTGTCCAGAAATTAAATTTGTTTCCCCAAGTCAAATCTGTTTTTTGGGTGACAATAATTGGTAAGCGATCTCCCTGTCCTTGTCTCAATCCATGAAGTTTTCCACGTATTTTCTCCCCTTGTCCTGTTGAAGAGGGGGTGTGATAGAGTGGCTTGGTGGGCACCTGGCGGCTAGACAAGGTCAGCCCACCACAACCACCACAGCCCACAACCAAACACTGAGACCCACTTATGTCTTCATGATAGACTTGCATCCCAATGCTGAGTAACAGCACTGAACTCTGGAAACATACAGATTTCAAATTCCACCTGGGATTCAAGCTCTGTACTTAGAACTGTATAACACACTGTAAAGATTTTAGTCCATCTGTTCTCCCTTCCCCTTGCAAGTGAGATATTCATGTTGGTCAGGCACAAATGCATTGTGGTAGGTCCATCTTATTTTGAATATACTCCAACATTTGTTCTAGTTAAAAGGTATATATTTTACCCCAAATTATCTCTGAAATGAGTGAGGAAGAAAGGGGAGAAGACAGATGGTACAGTTTGTAGAAGGAAAGCTGAGAAATGATAGATACATCTTTCAATTTAGTGGAAAACACAATGCCAAAATTCTTGCTTGAAATTTGTAGTGAAACGTAAGAATAGTAGAATACAAGAGAGGGCAAAGACAGCTAGTGGAGTGTAATGCAATAAATTGTCATTTGCTGATTCAATAGAAGTACATGGGAGCTATTACATTTTGGCAGCTATTTTATTTTTCCCTTCTGGAGTTTCAGGCTTGTACACTAAGATGGGTTTCATCTGATTAAAATTTGTACCATGTTTAATTTCCTTCAAAAGTACAATCACTTTAAAAAAAAGAGAAAGGGAGTGAAAGAGACCCACAAGACAGTGAAATAATGTTGGGGGTGGAAAAGGGGCAGTAATTTTGCCCGGATAATGTTGTCATACTTTGTAAAGCCTTTAATGCTGGAATTTATTTATTAATGATGCATGGGTTATTACCCACCATCTGTCTTGTGTTAGCAGTGGGCTGTTTCAGATTATGGTAATGTGTTTCTGATTTGAGTCGTGTTGAAAGCCAGAACAAGGCATCTCATGTGCAGTCCTCTTTGAGGCCTGCTGTTTTCAATTCCTCTTCACAGAATGGGCTTTTATTTGATTTGTTATGGGGATTTTTTCTTCTGTTGCCAAAACAGCTGCAAGCCTGGAAGGGAATGAGACACAAGGCCACATCAAACTTGTTAGCTTGTAAGAGAAACAGTATGTTCCAGGAACAAAAAGGGGAGCTGAAGGGGGAGTGAGAGATGAGGAGAAGAGAGAGAGTAGGAAGGGACAGAAGAAAAGAGGTCAAGAGAAAGGATAAAGAGCTCTAATGGACCTTATTCTTGGTTTTCATATCAAGGACACATAAAAAAAGTTTTCTGTTCTCAGTGTCATACAATATATTGTTTTGTTTTTAATTTAATGTTCCAGTTAACACAGAAAGTCTTGTTTCTTTTTCCTTTGTTTTTGAAAGACTTCAACTGCTTTTATGCTAGTGCAAAGCAGGAAATAAAACATTTACCCCAAATAAGCTGCCACCAAAGCGGGAAAAAAAAAAACCAAAACAAAACCAACCCAAAACCTAGGTCTGCTCATATTTCTGATGTGGCATGCAGTGTGTTCATGGTAGAGAGATGTGAAGACAAGGAGAAAAAATCACTCAGCTCTCTTGCTGAATAACCTCAGGTCTCAGCATCTGTCTGTCAGGCTGTTGAACTGTATTTCCGAAGTTAAGTAAGCAAGTAGAGAAGTTGATTCTTCTCCATAAACTCTGATTCCTCTCCATAACACCTGGACTATGGGCTTCTTAACATCCCAGCTGCATTTGTGCTACATTTTTAATATGGGGAATCTTTTTTGAAAATAGCATGGTTACTTCTATATTTAAGTTAAACCTTCTTGAATATTTTTCAGAAGTCTTGGTAAGAAACAGCTGAACATTCCACATGATAAAATGGAGTTCTTTCATGTTAAATACTAGTGAAATATACCATCTCATTTTCAGACATGACATATACTTGTCTCACTTGGTATCCTGCATAGAATAGCTCTTAATTTCCATGTAGAAAGTATTACTCTTCACTGATGGCAAAACACTAGATGAGCTTTTCTTATTCTTTTCGCCAAACTGATGCTCTAACCAGCAGGGTTTTTTTGTGTCAGTCTTGGCTATACATACATTTGCCAAAAGTCAGTAATGTTTTTAACATTTTTCATGCAATTCGTAAGAAAAAGAAAAAATTTGGAGATTTTTCTTTCGTCTTTTCCATCTTTTTATTTTTTCTAGTACACAGGTGATAACAAAGTATATTTATGAGAACATTTACATAGTAGAATTCCACACCTGAAGCCAGTATTCTCATCTTTTTGCAAGGTATGCTGAATTTGTAGGAGCCACAATGTCACCCACAGCTTACTGAACTGTGACTAATTTCAAATACACGAACTTCTGGTATGCACCAGAAGCTTCAGATCACTGCTGCAGTGTGTTGAATAAAGTCAGAGTGAGGTGCTAGCTAATGCAGGTTAGGTGCCACGATCTTCAGCAAGCAGTTTACAAACTCACCAGAAGATAATCTAGAAAGTAACTATTTTGCAATTCAATCACTCCTTTAGAATTACTCAAAAGATGTTGACAAGCAGCTGCTATTTTTTTGCAGCCCTCCTTCGCCAGCATTCTTCATCTTTACCAATCAAAGTCTAAGAAATGGTATGATAAAAAATATCTTAAATCTAAAGCTGATTGGGTATTGAGTTTCTCTGTCATTTCATAGTGCAATGAATTAGGAAAATATTAATCTTAAAAGTCCTTTTAGAATATATGGCTATGTGATACAACATTTTTGGTAGAGCTCAGTAGCTAGGACAACTGCTAAGCTCTTGCTAACAATCTTCAGCAGAAATCTGTTTCTGAAAGCAGGAATAATGGTGTCACTGACTGAGATTTCTAACTTGAATTGTCTATGAATGAGCTAATCTGTTTTATCAGGCTTTTTTAAACAATTAATAAAAGTAGGAGTATCAAAGTAATCCTTTGAGGGGAAATTTGGGCAAATATTTTCTATATTGAAAATGCAAAAAAGGCAAAAGAGGATCTTGAGGGAAATTTGAATGTGAAGAGGATATCTACTTTTTAGAGGAGTTTTGGAATACATAGGAACTTAGAAGACCTGAAAAAAATCTTCCATCTTCTTTGTATATGAAAAAACAAGAGTTAAAAAAGCACAGGTGATGGTGAAAAAGCACATAGAAAGAAACAAATTGAATAATCCAAAATTGAAAACTATATAAAACAGTGTAAGTTACAATCTCTTTCTATGCCAGTAACACCTTAACTGTGTTTGATCACAGCACATATGTATTCTGATAATAGTTTATCCTTAGAGTGAGAGAAACAAATTCAATTCCTCTTGTGTGGTTCAAGTAAATATGAAAAGGAAGCCAGTTGTGCCTATGTGTATCTCAGTGATTTCATATGTTCCCTCATGCTTCTTTATTGTGTATGATGAAAAGTTACAAAAGGCTTTTTTTTATGTTTATTCTTACTACATGGTGGCTTCAGAGAAATTGATATATGTGAGTTCTAGTGACAGACAACAGTTATTATCTGTTAGGAATTAAAGAAGATTAGAGGAGAAATACTTTAAAGCAAATGGCTGGTTTGTCCCAACGTTGTTAAACATGATCTTTCACCTGTTACTAATTTTCTTCATAGTATCAAAGGTCTTTGCTTGTTTGAAGACAAGGGGAAAAGAGCTATTCAAGTTGTTTACACAGAGCAAACAAGGGCACAAACAGGGAATGATGTGCATGTTAATTAGGTATGGGCTTCAGTAAGATAAGAGCTTGATGTTGTCTCTAGAGTCATGTTCTCCACTGCCTGTCTCAACGCTCACAGAAGCCCATCAATGATATTTATATTCATTTAGTGGTTGAACTGGATACGTTCTTTCTGATTTGATTCTGGTAATATAGAGGCTTTTATTTTCATTGTAGTGTATTTTGCATTCACCCTTAAAGTTGCAGTTGCTTTCTGAATGTTTTCAATGGGTTTAAAAGTGAAACACACATGATGGTTACTGTCTTAACCACCACTCCAGGCTGGCAGACCTCTGCCGCTCAGTCATGTCTAGCAACAGAATATCTGTACAAGCTGAGACCAAAAGTCTATCTAATTTGAAAATGCTGCCTCTAACAGTAGCCAAAAGTGTATGTTTAAGAGAAGAGTATATGAACAAGAAAGGACGCCATGTTTACTTCTACCGGTTTATTTTCTGACAACCTGAATTATAAGTCTTTCTGAGTGAATGATTGTATTGGGGTCTTTGGATTAATAGCCTTTATGTGGGACTTTTCTTCCATGGCTTGTCTCCTCACTATTTGAACTCATTTGTGCTTTTGGCCCCCAGAAAATTTTGTGCTATTCAATTCCACGGTTCAGATACATGTTCCATAGAAATACCACTTGCATTTAAAAACTAATGCCTGCTAATTTTACTAGTGTTCTTCTACTTCTTATCTTACAAGTAATAATGAATAAACATTCCCTATTTATGTTCATCATACTGTTTACATCATTTAGCTACACTTCAAGCTAATAAGCTATTCTTTCAGTCTGAGTTCTAATGAAAACAAAATCTCCATGCACCAAAGGTACATTATGATACAATATGCATCAATTAAGAGCTGCGGATCAGATATCCACAATCCAGCGTGTGGCTATGTTATACATCTAAAACAACAAAACATAATCCAAAAGCTCTATACAAAAAAAAAAAAAAAAAGTATCAGAAAAAGATTCTATTATAAATATAAATTAAACCAGACTAATATTTGAAGAATTTTAAGCTAGTAAGAAGACTTTAAGTATTTGAAGATGAAAAAAAATATGGTAAAAGTCAACAAGAACTTCACCCTACTATTTTTCAGTTGTTCTAATTGAAGTATTTCATTTTTATCGAGCCATAAGCCTGCCTTCCTTTTACAACTGCAAATTTTTCAGAATCACATGAACAAGTGAGCTCCTTTGTGCTCAAGATAATACATAAATATTTAATTTTAAATAGAAACCTAAATTAACTGGAACCAGATAAAAAGAAGAGGAAATATTTCAAACATATCTGACCAAGACTCGTGAAAATATGAATGCTTTCACTTTTACTTCTAGTCATCTCCTAATCATTGGCAAAAAAATGAGATATGAGATCCTAAAGATATATACGAGTCTAAATGAAAAGCATAGGAAGATCTAATTGTAGCAGGTACCATCATGGAAAAGAGAAAAAAGGGTAGTCTTCCATAACTCCAGGACTTAAACCCATAACACTCCAAAAGCAAAACAAATACCTGTTCAGCTTTCTAACTTGTGTAATTTCATTTGAAAATGTGATAATTATTCACTAATTTTTCTTAGGTCAAGTACAGACACTGTTAAGAATAGTTTTCATTGTATCCTTTTTTTTTTCTTGTTATACCCCAATCCACTGATCAATCCACTGATCAAAGTATGTTATAGGCTTCTAACTAAACTTTATCTTTGTAAAAAGATAATAAATTTCTGTTCTGAGCTCATACTGTCCTCTAAATGCTTCCCTCAGTCTAACTTATTGATCTGTGATGAGACCATAAAAGGAAAATGTAAATGACAAATATCACTGTTAGCTCATATCCACTGAAATAAAGACAAGTAAGATTTACAAAAACATACAATGTAGTTGATAAGGAATCTGCATGTAAAGCATCTTGGAAGTCAGTTACCTGATAAGTGAATGATTATAATAGTTTTTATTTAAAACACCGTAATTAAACAAAACTATAAGTTTGAACACCTTTCAAACCCTGGTCTGTGAAGCAAAACCAGAAGAGAAAATTGTATGAAGTACACGTGATTTACAGCTTATTTTGACAGATTGTAAAGCAGGACTTGTTAAAACAATGACTTTACACTCAAACCAATAAGTTTCAATGGATGTACAGGCCGCAATATCTGTAAAGTAATTTTTCTATTGGTCAATACAAAATATTGATTTGTCATCTTTCTTTTGCTTCAAATATTGTGCATCAGTGTACTCCATAATTTCTGAGAGACTTGTGATGTGGGGACATACTTTGTGGTGTCATATGGTACTGTGAAAAATTCTACTTAACTGCTAAACTGGGAAATCATTCCACCCCCCACGCATGTGAACAGCAGTTTTCCTATAAGAAAATTGTAACTCTATTGTGTACATGTGAATCTTTTCTTCTCTTTCCAAGTTCCACCCTGAGTAACAACCCGGCCAAAGCCACTGAAATCTGGGTGGCAAAGCTGCACTTTGAAAGACAGACAGAGGCTGCCCTTTAATATTGTTGGAAAATACACAATAATATAGGAAAACCACAGCAGGACAAATTCTCCACCCCACAGGCATACACAGAACTCCCATTGACGTCAAAAGGTTTTCTGGCTTTATATATCTAATGGAAAAATATAGCCCATTGTGTTAGCTACACTGCACCAAAATTCAGACTCAATGGGACCTCAGGGACAGAGAGGCGGCATAACACAAAATCTGAAAATGCAAAAGATGACTTGTTGTGGTTTGTACTGAGCTGGCCGCTAAAACCAGGATATCACTGAAGTTCATATTTCACACGCATAGTCTTTGAACTGGGCAAAAGGATTTATTTACATATGATTATGCTCAGGTTGTCTGTGTGTCATCCTTTGTGAAGGCAATCTCAAGTTTAATAGAATAGTTCCTACATCATTTCTTAGAAGAAATCCTAATACATTCCCCCTCACAGCTGACACTCCAGAAAAAGAAGCAAAGGACAGATGTATTTTTTCCTGGCAGTTTCAAATACAAGAAAGTATTATATTTTAAATGGCAACTCTACGCAGATATCTTGAAGTGCTTTAAAAGTGTAAGCTTTTAAACCCCACATGAATAAGGAAATTGATTTCAAAGTCTCTAACTTTGTCTGCCTCAAAATGGACTTAACTATCAATTTGCAATTAACCATCAACTAGCAAATCACTTTCCAAAAATGCAGTTACCCTGAAAGTGTTATGCGGTATGTTTTTTCTAGTTTATATGCATAACAAAAAAATCCAAAACCCTTTCATGTAGATCGTCTCTCCTTTTCTCTGAGTGATGCAGGAGAAATAAGAGAAGTTGTGGCTAAGACAGGTCTTAGACTTATAACTGTAGATTTCCAAAATCCCACAGAGATGCAAAATACTGCACATACTTGGGATTTGGATTCAGGTGATTTGTCCAGAAAATGTTCAAAGGTTATAGCAAATTACACGGAAACAAAAAAAACATGGAGGAAAATTTTAGCTTTGACTCCCTATGTTCTACCTTTCATGAGCAATGGATCTTGATAAACCTAAATGTGGATGGAAATACTCAAATCATTGGCAGAAGTAACACCTGACATTGTCTTACTTAGCAATAGGTATTCAAAAGCAGTTGAAGCCTTTTCCAGGAAAGATTTCTGTCCTATGAGTAGGTATCATTGTTAAGTGGGAGTATCTCAATTTAAAAACAAAGAGGCAGGTTTGTAGAATGATGTAGGCTTTCTTACAGGCTTCTAACACAAGATGTAATTCCCTATTCAAACCCACACTGCACTCTTCAGTGCAGAGAAACTTAGATTTTAACCAATAAGTCTGTACTGGTGCCTGAAATTCTCATTATAGCCATGCCCAGAAAAGCCTGATAATGGACACCAACTAAGAGCTCAAAGTAATGCTCTAGGATCTATAAATCAGGTACCTGTTTGCTACCCCTTCTGATTCATACTTAGCCATACACACCTGTGTTGCACAAAAAATGGGAGGGAAATATGAGCATGCTGGTGTGTTGTGGTTTAGCCTCAGACGGCAACAAAGAACTACATGCCGCTCACTTGGGCCCTCCCAATACAGGAAGAATCGGAAGAAAAAAGGCAAGACTCTTGGGTTGAGACAAAGGCAGTTTAACAGAACAGCAAAGGGAACAAGCAAACAACAACAATAACACGGACAGATGAATATACAAACGGGATTACGGAACCTCCACTCCCCGCCGCTAACGGCTCACTGACCAGACCCGGGACACCCCAGCCCGCTCCAAGCAGTGACTTCTTGTCCCCTCCCCCCGGCAGCTCATGATGGGCATGGCTCATGTGGCATGGAGTACCAGGAAGAATTAACCCTATCCCCACCGGAACCAGGACATAGTGCCACTACCTCCCACAACATTAAGGAAGTATTCATATTTTTAAGTAAACCGTTAGAGAGAATATACATCCAGGATGTTAAAGGCTCATCTTTCAATGCAATTGCCACCTGCACTTTTAACCACTCATTTCCATGTCCTTAGTGAATATTTACACCACTGTACTACTATGTTTATGTTAAAAGTATACTCACATGATATAAAATAAAAATGTAATATTAAGTAAAAGTTAAAAATTAAAGACAATTTTTAGATTTATGAATTTCTGCTATGGATGGGAAAAAAAAAATAATTCTGGGCACCTGAATTCTTTTAAACACATCCTTTTCCATTTCCATTTACATGCTCATACTAAACTTACTTTTGCAGATCCTATTTTTGGAGCATAATTCCCACATGAAGATGGGCTTAGCATCCTTAAAGCATGTTGTTTTCACAGCCTAAAAACCTTGCCTTTTATCCTTAATCTTGAAATGTTCACATTACAGTACATAGATGCCTCAGCATTAATAAACCGTTTTTAACTGTTGTGCCAAAGGTAGTTTAGGAAAGCACCATTCACATCTTATGGAACCTGCTCATCTACTGAAAATATATTCACACAATGTGAGGGAGATGAACTATCACTGTGTCAAAGCATCAGGACTACAGTCCTGTTTGCTCTACCCACTAACTGCAAAGGAAGCCTAAACTTTTAACTCCAAGTGTGGATTACATAGAATAGCTATGCATATTAAGTATCCTTTGCACATCCACTCAAAATCTATCAAAGGATAAGAGGAGTTGTTGTTTTGGGAGTGTTTGGGGGATTTTGTTTGTTTGGGGTTTTGTTGGTTAAAAAAAAAAAAAAAAGAAATTTAAAAAAAAGCTATCAAAATACCTAGCTCTGTAGTTTCTGCCCTTATCTTCTGTCAGGACCACGGTCAGCTCCCTAGAAGAAATCTCCCATAAGACTCAGACAGGGTGGAAGCCCAACGTGAAAGAATTAGGGAAACAAGAGTGTGCCATCTATGTTTATTAGGCCCAACAACAGGAAAAGGCCAGTGTTTTGATGACTGGTTCAGGCACCTCCTCCTATTTAAAAGCCTTTCACCAGGGCCAAATTCCTAATTACTTGGAAATCTCGCAGAGACCAGTTATAGACAGGCCAGCTGGGAAGCTCTGCCCGCCAGAAGAGCCAGACAGCCCTGCTTTTTCTGTCCAGCTGGCTCGGGCAATAATGACTGAGTTTGGCACAAGAGACAAATGGCTAAAACTATGCCACCCAGTTTAAAAGGCCAAGAGACTGATGTTTCAAACCCTAAGGGGTCAGTAATTACGTAACTTACAAAATCTGAACTTCTGAAGGGTCTAATACCATACTCTTTGACCCAGAAACAGATACTTGGCCATGAATAAGAATTATATGGCTTTAAGGTATATTTAACTCATTAAATATTGTATTTAACAGCACTGCCTTAGTTTTGATTCATCAATGTCCTTATAAATTGCAGAGTAAATTGTGGTTTTTTTTAAATATCACTAAGTCTACAGCATACCCATTTGTCTGCAGACAACTACTTTTCTGTTCTTTTTAGAATTAATAATCTAAATTTAATTATTATTTCTTGGTTAAAAACAAAACAAAACAAAACAACAACAACAACAACAAATAAAAAAACCCAAAGCCAACCAGAAAATAAACCTACTACTTAGCATCATGAGCAATAATACGCCACTGTGGCAGCTTTAAAATCCAAAAAAAATGACACATTGTATATTAAAAAAAAAAAAGAAAATATTCCTTTGTAACTATAACATTTCAACAAATTAAAAACCTGAAATATCTCTTATGTAATTTTTTCAAAAATATTTTCCGGAGAGATGAAAAGTAAAGAAAGATGATTCATCTTCTGAAAGAAGTTTAGGCTAGAGGACCTAACAACATTACAATCCATGTAGGCATGAATTAGTTGCAAAATCAATTACTAATTCTGTAAGTGATGATTTACTCCAGATACAGATATGTGGGTATTTAAAGAAAGATAAGAAAGATTTAAAGAACATAATGATCAAAAATCCAATCGTTTTTTCTCCTACTTTTAGAGAAAGTAATCATTGTGGGTTTTCTTGCCCTCTACGTGCATGTAGAACTTTAGAGAGTGCTTAGGAGGGTGGTGGGGCATTGGAACAGGTTGCCCAGAGAAGCTGTGGATGCCCCATCCCTGGAAGTGTTCAAGGCCAGGTTGGATGGGGCTGTGAGCAACCTGGTTTCATGGAAAGTGTCCCTGCCCGTGGCAGGAGGGTTGGAACTAGACAATCCTTAAGGTCCCTTCCATCCTAAACTAGATTCTGTGATTCTATAAACAAACAGTCATTCATTTTCTTATAATAGAAATGTAATTTGATGAGGTAATTGACACATTAGCCAAAAACCTCATTGAATCTTGTAAGAAACTTACTGCATTTTCTTAGAAGATGTTACTTTGGAGAATGAGTGGATAGTTCTGTATTTTTGTCCTTTCAGCTTGTTATACCTTTACCAAGGCTTTCTACACATCTGAAACACAGTAGCATCTGCTAAGAAGTTTTCTTGCAATATGCACAGCTGTTCACTAGGAATCAGACTGACACCATCAAACTCAGTTCCTAAAACTGAAACTAATGTAAGCAAGATTTTTGCAATAAAAGATCAATACAGGATATGTATTGGACACTAAAACCAGAAATTACTAATAGGGAATTTGTTCTGTGAAGAGCATTCCTCAGAAGGGACCATTTCTTTTTATGGTAGTGACATGTATTTTGTATGCAGCATCCAGAGGAAGAATGAAACAGCTAGTCCATTTAACTGGTCAGCTTTAGAAGAAAAAAAAATGCATAATTTCTTCAGTAGCAGGGAAAGGACAAGTGGTCATTAAAGAAAAGCTGGAAAGCTGCAGATAGATCAGCAGGGTCATTTACACAGATTCTGCAATCCCATTTAAGATGATTTAATTGCTTTATTTGCCCCAGAGGCCCCACTCGTCACATGAATTTGCTCATCTGTTTAAAAAAACAAAATGCCTACTAACCACTTTCCTGTGCTTTGATGCATTTGTTTCCAAAGTATTTCTTTTAAATTGAGTGAGAATTAAACTTAATGCACACAGTTCCATAGCAGCATTCCTTGTAATGAGAGCCATCTTTTAAAGGAAAGTATTGCCCTACTAAATTAAAAGCATACAAAGTATAAACCACATATATCAGTATGTAAAAAATAAAGAGCGCCTTCATTTATTCATTTCACTAAACAATGTGATGATGCATACTAAAATGAAACACACAAACACACACAGAAAAGAAGTTATATCCCTACTAGCATAAAGAAGTCTCTCTGAAAAAGGAAAAATACTGAAAAATCTGTTCCCAGTAAAGCAGGGAAACAAGGAATAATATCCATCCAATCTTAATCTGGATCTCTAACAACAATTATTTCAATCTCACTTTCATTTAAATTCCATTAATGGACTTCATAGCTTTTTTCTTTTTCCCCCTTTTTTTTTCTTGAGATAATTCTATTATAAGTTTCAAGAAATCACAGAATTAATGCAAGAATAAAGATGAACATTTGGGGGTTTAATTTTTCAAATTTTTAAAAGGCTTTCAGTTTATATTTGTGAAATCTTAAGTGGCAAGTATACTTCTATGTTTAGCTCCAGTAGACGAGTATGTATGGTAGAAGCAAGAAACGAAGACTATTCCCATAACTCAGTTTGGAAATTTTACTTGGTTTTCTTTTAAAATGTTGGAGTTCTATCCAGTATTGCACAAGCTGTGACCAACAGGTTACAATAACGTAAAGATACACAAAATTTCCAAAACCAAATTGCATATCTTGTCTATTAAACAATTTTAATTTACTTTCTAAGGTTAATACATGTATGACTATAGATACATGTCAAGATTAATGTTTGGAAAGATAATTTAGTCTAAATCAATGGAAAATGAAACTGAGGTAATAGATTATAAAGATCTTTAAAAATTATATTTTCAGCAATGAGTAAGATATGGTTTAACAGCAAGAAAAAACCACAAGCTCTCTTGCTTATTTTTTGTTTTTACACAGACGTCTTGAAACATAAGATACAGGCCACACAATACAAAACATGTCAGACCCAGAAAAAGTGTGCTACATTTCATTAAGCATAAGCTGTCTAAATTGCGTGCTAAGAATAAAGTCTTATTGTCAAAGGGAAAGTTCAAAAGGAAAACACACAACCAAAATTATATAAAGAATATTTATAACCGTAGTGGAAGATCACAGTCACAACAATTAATCTAAAAAATATTCCAAGCTGGTTTATTCCATACAGTGTTCTTCAAAAGTATTATGTGTCAAATTTATTCTACAGTTCATAAAAGCCATCTGTCAACTGTTTCATGATGTCATTTTTGGTTTTACTCTGTTCGGAGACACAGGGACTCCAAAAAGATGAAGTCTCTTGTATGCTACTGACAGAACACCATGTATTCTGTTACTCTTTTTACCCATCACTAACTAAGCTCCATAGTTTACCTTTTGATTCATTTTGCTGTGATCAATTTATTCCAACAACACTATCATTTCTCATGTCACTCATACAAAGAAATAAACTGTGACTGTCCAGACTCCATGTTCCTTGACATTATGTAAAAATCTGTCCTTTCTTCCTCTACAAAACCTGAAAAAGAAATAGATCACCATTTCTTATTGTTCCTAAATGCCTCTGCCACATAATATTTTTACAAGAAAAAGAACATTATTCCAAGAACCAAAGAGATAAATTTAGTCTTTTTTTTTCAACAAAACTCTATATGCCTCTAAACATAACTGAACTCATTGCATTTCTTGTAAACTTAATTCAAAATGTTCCACATAACAAAATTATAAATATTTGTTGAAAGAAAAACTCAAGATATGCAAAGAACAGTTATTTGGAAAATATTTGCAAGAAATAGGAGAGCAGACAAGCATAACCAACAGTCTATGGATGTATCTACACTAGATTTTTGTTTGGATCAGGAGTGTGATCTTGAAGGAAACACTCCAATTGTCCCCATTTATCATGTTTCAGTACATATCACAGAGTGCTCCAGCAGAAGTAGGAGTAGGGAAGTGATTGTGCCTCTGTACTCGGCACTGGTGAGGCCTCACCTTGAGTACTGTGTTCAGTTCTGGGCGCCTCTGTACAAGAGGGACATTGAAGTGCTGGAGCATGTCCAGAGGAGAGCTACCAGGCTGGTGAGGGGTCTGGAGACCAGGTCATATGAGGAGAGGCTGAGGGAGCTGGACATGTTTAGTTTGGAGGAAAAGAGACTGAGGGGAGACCTCATTGCCCTCTACAACTACCTGAAAGGAGGGTGTAGAGAGGTGGGTGTTGGCCTCTTCTCCCAAGTGAATAAAGACAGGACCAGAGGAAATGGTCTGGAGTTGCAGCAGGGGAGGTTCATGTTAGATATTAGGAAGAATTACTTTACTGAAAGAGTGGTCAGGCACTGGAACAGCCTGCCCAGGGAGGTGGTTGAGTCACCATCCCTAGAGGTATTTAAGAAACGTCTAGATTTGGCACTTTAGGGCGTGCTCTAGTGACAGAGATTGTAGGGGCTTTTTATGTGTGTGTATGGTTGGACTCGATGATCTCAAAGGTCCTTTCCAACCATGAAGATTCTATGATTCTATGATTCTATGAATGCGTGAACTGAATTTTGGATGAAACAAACCCAGAAGATACATTCCAATCACCTGAAGCATAAAACCTATGAACTGCTGCAGTATTAACATCAGGTTCTCAATGTGAACAGCTTCGCTCTACCAATCCACATTTCTAGGTTCACACTGATTGTTAGAGTTGACATAGTACATCAGGAAATGAATACCCCAAAACCTCAAGAATGATGAAACAATGCAGTTTCGCACAGTTCTTTCTCTGTTGGAAAATCTTGTCCCAGTGAAAATTAAAAGCTTTCAACACTTGTTCAAAATTTCTGGAAAGGCCGAGTATGCACAATACACAGATAAAATGTATAATGCATTCACAAGAAATGTTATATGCAGAGCATTCATCATATTTACTGAACATTTGTCACACAGATAGTGCATCAAGATACAGAGGTACTAATACACACACACATACGTTTCTGTCTAGGAACTCCTTGCAAATAGGAATTTCTGAATAGGCGTTCATAAAAGAAATTATTGAATTACATGAAGAAACAATAAAAGACCAAAAGAAATTTGAATGCATCATATTTTTAAAGTTTAGGAAGTTTGAACTTCATGGATAAGAGTAAAAGAGAATTAATTTAGAAATCTAGAAATGCTCATTTCCTTAAAAGAAATATTATACTCCATTTGTGACATGCATAGTGGCAGAAATTTGAAATGAAAAGACTATGTGGAAGAAAAGTAGGTGGTAGGTAAGCAAATGATTCATGAAAGGGCAAATTAAAAAATCCTTTAATTGACACAACATATTGCAGTTGATGGCATTCACTAGCCACAATCTGCAAAAAGGAGCAAGCTGAGAACATTTATTAGAATTACTATCCCTCTTTAATGTTCTTTAAAAACCCTCCTTTTCATTTGCCTTACCTCACCAAATCACAGAATCACAGAGTGATAGGGGTTGGAAGGGACCTCTGGAGATCATCTAGTCCAACCTCCCTGCCAGATCAGGGTCACCCAGAGCAGGTTGCACAGGAACGCATCCAGGCAGGTTTGGAATGTCTCCAGAGACGGAGACTCCACCATCTCCCTGGGCAGCCTATTCCAGTGCTCTGCCACCCTCAAAGTAAAGAAGTTCCTCCTCGTGCTTAGGTGGAACTTCCTATGTTCAAGTTTGTGCCCGTTACCTCTTATCCTGTCACTGGGTACCACTGAAAAGAGCCTGGCCAAATCTTCCTGACACCCACCCTTTAAGTATTTATAAGCATTGATAAGATTGCCCCTCAGTGGTCAAACTCCTACCTGTGCAAACCAGTATTATTGTTATTGGCTATTAACATATCTAAATTGGGGGACATTATCTGTTAGATCTGTTAGATCTATCGAAAAAGCAGGTTTACTTAAAGAACTAATTCAATGTACCTTTATTCAGATCTTGGAAAAGCTGATTTCTTTATGCACCCAAATAGTCATAACGTTTCAATCCCTAAATATCTTCTATGCACATCTTAGACTTAACTATATAGTTGCTGCTATGTATGTAAATATCTTAAACTGCATACTATTTGATAATAAATCATTTAGTAGACTCACGTTGAGCCTAGGGCTTAATTTTAGGGTCAGTGCTCTTTAATGTTTCGTTAAATGATCTGGACACAGGCATCAAATGTGTATTAAGTAAGCTTGACAACGATACTAAACAAGGAGGAGCTGTGGACTCCCTCGAGGGTAGAGAGGCCCTACACAGAGATCTGGGTAGACTAGAGAGCTGGGCAATGACCAACAGTGTAAAATTCAACAAGAGCAAGTGCAGGGATTCTCCATCTGGGAAGGGGTAATCCTGGTTATACGTGCAAACTAGGGGACAAGAGGCTGGAGAGCAGCCACAAAAAGAGATCTGGGGGTTTGGGTTGATGGCAAGTTGAATATGAGTCAACAGTGTGCTCTGGCAGCCAAAAGGGCCGACTGTGTTCTGGGGTGCATCCAGCATGGCATAGCATGTTGAAGGAGGTGATTGTCCCACTCTACACTGTATTGATGCAGCCCCACCTCGAGTACTGTGTGCAGTTTTGGGTGCCTCAATATAAGAAGGACATCAAAGTATGAGAGTGTGTCTAGAGTAAGGTGACCAAGACAGTGAAAGGCTTCAAGGGCAAGTCTTACAAGGAGTGGCTGAGGTCATTTGGTTTGTTCAGCTTGGAGAAGAG
Organism: Rissa tridactyla; assembly: GCF_028500815.1. Lineage (NCBI taxonomy): Eukaryota > Metazoa > Chordata > Aves > Charadriiformes > Laridae > Rissa > Rissa tridactyla. The sequence goes on along the minus strand of NC_071497.1, from coordinate 44,878,857 downwards.
AAGGCTGAGAAGCCTGTTAGAGTTCAAGGAGTGTCTGAGCAATGCTTTTAGTCATATGGCTTAGTTTTAGGTAGTCCTGCAAAAAGCAGGGAGTCAGACTTGATGATCCTTATGAGTCCTTATGCAGTGAAGGTCGAGAATCATCTTTATAACCTAATAGTTAAACTTAAGAACAGGAAATTGAGTTTCTTTCCTTCTAAAATCAGAAGAGTTGGACCTATTTGCTTTCAAAGTCACCTCACCATTGTGTGTCACAGAGGACAGTCAAAGGCAATGGAGTAATCTTAGCGCTACAAACTTCTGTATCTTAAATCATTGTGGAGGTAAGAGATAATGTTTCCCTTTTCATTTTGAGATGAATGTTTGGCCTAGCAAGCTTCATGACAACAACAACAAAACACAATGTCTGAAAAAGTTTTTAAATGTAGCAATGGTAGAGGAAAAATGAATCCTGGCACTTTGGCTGAAGAGAGCTGTCAGAAACTAACAAGTATGAAAAACCCCATATATTATTTTTATAGCAGCAAGTTGGATTCACTTTTGGAAACGGAATTTTGAGTACCATTGCACATTTAGATTGATTTAAAACTTTGGTTTTGACTGCAGGCATCCAAACAAGATGGTTTGAATTTAAGTTCTTGTCTGTATTCTGGTTTCATACAGATTTCTAACAACTGTTCACATAAAAGAATTTAGCCCTGCAAAATCCCTTTATTTAAGATTTCCAAAATAATGATTTTTTTTTTCCAGGAAAAGGAGTACAACCAATACGTTTTAATGGACAAAGCAAAATTTTTGCTACAATTATTAGAGAACCATTAGAGAACATAACCTTAGCTCCTTGCTCAGAATCCATTCAAATGGCTTTGGACATCTTTTGATAATCATTGCTCTTTTCTTTGGCAATCCGCCCCCAACTTCTGTGTTATGAGTGTTGTACAGTAGTTAAAAGAATTAGATCCCCTGGGCAGATTGGGGAGTGGGGGAAGATAGGAGAAAGAACTAATAGCTGGCTATTATTTTCTCCTTTGAGGTCTAATCTATCTGTTGTCATATATAAGTAAACAGAACAACTAATCATGAGTTCCTGACCAGGACATCAGATCTATGCTTAGCTGAGATGGGACTTGTGTATCCCATTTAGTTTACCATCTCATTTAGATTAGTATGTCCCGCAGTCAGTTCAGCATATTGGATGTTTTATGTGTATTGTGTCGCTCTCTTGAACATCACATTTATAAAACTACCCTGTTTCCTGTTAGTGATCTCAGGAAATCTTCATAGGGAGCCCTAGTAGCAATTATCGATCAATTGTAATATGTTCTTATTTTTTCACTAGCTTAACAAATATGTCAGTTGCTGAGCTCCAGTCTTACAGTCATCTCTCCATCGAAATGTCTGAAAGAGGCAAGCTATATCACTCAAGGTCCAAGAACATCCAATTCCTTATAGGGTACTGCTAAACAGTCACCTTTCTATCTTGGCTTCTGTTGCATCTGTCAAGAAAGCTGGGAAGTAAGCAGTGGGCACACATCCTTAAGAATCAAGCGTTTCTTATTTCATTCATATATCCTACCCAGCAGCCATCAGAGAGAAGTAACTTCAAGTGTGTACCATTCTTGGCTGTCTGTACAGGTGACCCGTGGGTGAGTAAGTCTGTATCCTATTAACATGAAGCCCTCATTTCATCCTCTTTCTCTGATCTGCATTCCAATAGGTGCTTCTTTCTTCGAAGTGTGAGGCAACAAAGAAAAATGAAAACATAAAATGTCAGTTTTTCCAGGATGTGGACACCTGGTAACTGTATGCACATTTAAGATTTATGATGCATTTCCTACTCATCTCTCCCTCAGAATATACATTTCACACATTTGTGTTACTCCTTCTGTTCCACATTTGGAAAATAAAAGGTTGAGAATTATAATATAGAGACCTCGAAAGCCAAACATTTATGTCTATCACATGGAAAAACTTACCTTAGAGAGCAATCCTTGACAATGAAATCCAGATCTCAGCATTCTCTAGCAAAAACACAGCCTGGCTCAGAAAGAGTAGAGAACATGTGAGGACATCATTTGGCAGCATTAGGCTTCTTTAAATTCCTATAAGTGCTTCTCTCTGATAAGGAAATGGTCAAAACCTTAACAATTAAAATTTCTTAGAAGTATAATTAAGTTCTATATCAGTAGTGGGTTTTATGGATAAAGTAAAAAGTCGAAATAAGTTCATTTAAAAATAAAACATTTAAGAAGTCTTTTTTTTTTTTACATTCCACCAAAAATTCAAATCATAGTAATACGTTACTCTCAGAAACTTGATGATACTGCAACAACCCAGAAGAGACCATTAAATCACAGAAAATTTAATAATCAGCTATGTCAAGGTAAACAATAATGCTTATATAGGTTCTATAAGTGAAAACCTCAAAATTATATTCAGGCATTATGGATGGAATAATTGTGGGTTTTAAGCTTTGTCATTCATTATCTCAGGGAATAGTCTCCTATAGCCTAGTTACACACCTGTGAAACAGCTGATAACAGAAAGATCACTGGAGTAAAAAAAAGCATGTATCTGTGGTAGGTAGTGGCTACAGGGTAAGAAGGAATGCAGAAAAGAATTCTCCAGCTTCCTTCTTACCTCATCCTTCTGCATTTATGGTATTCTGCTGTACGGAAAGCTTGCATAGAGCATAGCTGTAGTCTTGAAACTACCCATTCATAATGCATACTAGACCAAAGGGCATGTTATTCTGTTACCAGTGAATTCTCTGTAGTCGACCTGGAAATAAAAGTGCTGGGGGAAAGATCATTCAATAGGAATAAATTCTTTAATAAAAATCCTACTTTCTTTGGGAATTCTACATCTTCCTTCCATCTCAGACTACTAAGTAGTGCAAAGTCTGTGCATGGGTGAGGTTGAAGTCCAGGGGTGGTAATGAAATGCCCTAGGGACAATAATTATATCATTTTTTTGATAGTAAAGGATCCTTCTCTCTGGTCACAGTAAAAGAAAGCAGAGCCTCCTCATATCTTATGCATTTAACATATAATAGAGTCCAGTCTTGGCACATATGCTCACACACATGACTTTCTGCAAGTCTAGAAAGTCTATGCTCCAAAACATAAGTAAAAATTTAGCCTTGTTATTATCAAGTTTGCAGAGGGAGGGTGCATCTTATACCTTCATGATGATGAAATTGGCAGCTCCACCCTAATATTACTGAAAATTGGTCCTCTTTCCTCCAGCCCTCCACCAGAAAAATTCTGTTGCTCTTTTATGCATATGACAGTTTCTCAGATTTTCTTCCTCCTTTTTGTCATCTAGCATATTAATTATCTTCTCTCAAATCTTTTCTCCTTAAGCCCCACCTGTTTCCATGAAGTGCCATCATTCTTCTTCCCCATTCAATGAAAATAGACTACAAAGTTGACTGTAATGTAAATAGCAGTCAGATTCAGTCTACATCTTCTGTTGAAGCAGCCCAGTGAAAACCACATCCTGTCTGACTTTTCAAACCAGAAGGAACCAAGATTTCAGGTTCTTGCTTCTTGCAATTCTAGAGATGGTTGACTGCTTCAGCACAGCACCCCATTAGAGGAAGAAACAAAAAGGAAGCACAAGAGAATTATACTATTCTTTTTATAATAATATTTTGCTTGTGATCTCTATTTGCCTTCATTTCTTATTTTCCTCTAAACAGATCTAATGTTAATGGAAAAAGCAGCTCTCCATCTCCAACTGGAAACTGGGAACATCTGAGAATATAACTATATCTTCATACAGATTTCTCTGCTAAGGTGAGAAGCAAGGAATATAAGTCGTCTTTTTGTATTAAGTTATTAAATAAAGTTATTTGTTATTTTAAAAAAAAATTTTCACTTGCAAACTTTCTGTGTTATTTAGTAGGTAAGAAAATTAATCAGTCTAAAAATTTGTGTGTGAGAGCATTCTTGAAGAGTTCAACAATTATGAAATATTATGTTATACCTGGCTGTACATTTATTTCATTTTTCTCATGACGAGCTTATTTTTTCTTTTCTAAGGCTAAGATCAAATGTAAATTTCTTTCATATGTATCTTTCATATTTTTATTACAAAAAGTACATAATCTTCTATAGATCTATGTGACTGTAAGAAATTGTAACTTTACAGCAGGCTTCCTATTTGACTATATGTTGTTCTGGAGGCTGGCAGTGCTTTCTTATTAGCACTTCCACACCTGATTAATTAAAACAAGGCAGAAGTCATGCTCTTTCATCACTGTGAATCCCTTTTGAATGCAATTTACTAGGATTGCAGATATTCCAGGATGAGGGAGGGCATGCTATTTGTTCTCCCATTCTTTGCTCTCCTTCATGAGTTTCAGAAATCTTGAATTTTGAGTGTTCTGCAATTGCTGATTCTGCCACCAATCCAGTAAGTCATCACGATCTGTTTCTGCTTCTGATCACTCACAATATTTGATGACTCTTCCCACCTCTGCAAAGATTAAGTAGAGCCAAGAATTAAGTGGGCTACTGTCAAGAATAGTATTGCTGTTAAGAAAATGTTTAAATAATTGAAAACTTGAAAGGATAAAGAAAAAGGAGAGAGGAGTGTAAAGGAAATGAAAGAAATAGATGTGGTGCAGAAGCTAACTAGGGTTAGAAAAGACTGAGAAACGGAAGTAAGGGATCTACTTTAAGCTTTGTTGGTAACACTTCACAAGTTAGCTACACATAACACCCAAGCTAAAACATATTGGAATCACTAGAGAAGAATAAAAACTTGTTCTCCAATAAAATGAACTTTGACTACCCTTACCAGTGTCCCACTGGACCTCTCCCCAAAATAAGCCATGCCCTCCAGCATACCCATTTCATAAATCTGCTGGCTCTTCACAGTCTACCTCTAGAGGCTTAACTCAGTAATCTCTTGTTTCTTTGTAGCCAAAATTATGCCTGTGACTACATTTAGTATCAGCTCTCCATTGCTTGTCAGCGGGAGGTAAAGTAGAACATTGCCTGTGTTTAGCCCTTTATGTTTGCCTTAGGAATCTGTCTCAAAACGCAGCTTAGAACATTCTTGGGGTGCCTGAACTCATGCTGAGCTCATCTTCCTCACGGATGTCTGTGAGATTGAAAACCCTCATAAGGGTAAGGCCTTGCTATAAGGAGACTTCTACTAGTTGCTTGAAAATAGCTTTATCCTCTTGTTTCCCTTGGAAGATCCTGTAACAGATTCCCAACACATCATCATTAGTGCAGCTTTCCACTTTGACCTTGGTCCAGAGATTACTAACAACATGTGCAGTTTCCTGGAGCTTTGGGTTCCTACACACACAGTGCAACACCCCTTCCTCATCTTCCCCCTCTAACCTTTCTAAACAGTCCATAGCCATCCATGAGAGCCATGTGTGCTTTCCCACCAAGTCTTTGTGATTCTCTTCTGGTCAATCTACAGCACTGTCACTTCACATGGACTTCCAATTCTTTGGGTTAGTTGCCTGAGTTTCTTACATCACCGTACAAGCATACCGCTTCTTGATGTCTCCAAATATCTTCTCTTCTGAGCAGGCATGTGCAAGCCTCCCTTGTCGCCTTCCTCAATCTGTATATTCTTTACTTGTCCCTGTTCCCTGATGAACCTTATTTAAAGCCCTCATCACTGGATTAGCAATTTTGTTAACAGACTTTCTTCTCTCTCTTTGCCACATGGAGCCTCTCTCTTTGTAACAACGTTTTTCCAAAACATATGTAAAAAAGCCAGTCTTGCTAGAAATACCAGCTAAGGAGGCAGGCATTAGTATGCTGGATCTTTCCCCTACTAATCAGGTGCTTGACCTGAAGAACTGAGAGGAACATTATCCAGACTGCTGTCCTCCTAAACCCTGAAGTGTTTAGTCACCTGTGGTCTGCTCAGTGTCCCCACTAGCCATGTCACTCACATGAATGGAAAACATCAAATAATACTCTGAATGAGCCTTGGCAGTCTCTGCAGTTCTAAGTAGTGTTCTCTCTGGAGCATTCCCTTAGCAGAACTTGTTCATCCTCCTTTAATACTAAGGCCTTGGCATAAACCTTCCGCCATTTTCCTGCTGCTGCCAGAGGTTACCAGCTTCCAGGTTACACCCTTGTGGGAGTTTCTGTCCTCTTTTTTCTACTGCCTTGCCTTAGTCATGCAATCTTTCATAACTCTGAAGAGTTGAGGCCATTTCCTCAGCAGACATTCTTTGAAGCCAGGCATACATAATTCAACAAAGGCTGCTCTTGTGTTCTTGCATCTTTCTCACATGGCACCGCTCAATCAGAAAACAGCTCTTACAGGTGAGGTCATAGACACTACTCCTGGTCCTAGCCATATGGAGAAGAACCTGATTTTATCATCATTTGGCATAATTCCTTGTCCGGGTTTGAGGTAAAACGGAACCAATTTTCTGATTTATAATTTTACTTTTTAGCTGGGCCTCTTCTAACTGACTAAACTCTGAAATTAACAGCATATTGTTCAGACACTGTTCACTCTTGGAGTGATAAGACTTGATTATACCAAGGAACAGTATGCACAGAGGCTCTTGCTTAGACTTATTGCTATAACAACCAAGGCCAGCTAACTTCGCTGTTTTGCCCCGTTGGAGGGTCGTAAGCGGAGAAGTGTAGAGGGGTCCCACCCGTAGGGAGGAGCAGACGGGACAGGTGACCCAAAACTGACCAACAGGGTATTCCATCCCATGTGCCCCATGCTCAGTATAAAAGCTGAGGCATCAAAGGGGCAAGAGGGCTCTGACTCGTCTTTTCTTCAATGGCCGACGTCTGAGGAGGACCCTGTCTGTTCGTCCGCCTTTGATCCCGATCTGAGCATTCCTGACTCTAGTTCAGGAATTCAGCTCCTGTCCGTTGTTGACTCGTCTGGGACTTTCCCTGTGTCTGCTGGCGATCGTCATCCTGGGAGCTGGATACAGTTCTGTATACATTGTATACTTCTTTTTCCCCTTTAATTTTTATTATTCTATTATTATTTACTATTTTCTTATTTATTATTATTTTCATTAAAGTAGTTTAGTTCTTTTTCTAAACTCATAAATCTCCTTATCTCTTCCTCTCCTCTCTGAGGAGAGAGGTGGGGAAGGGCCATCTCTTGTTCTGCTTGGCCAATCCAGCCAAAACCACGACATTCCTTTAGGGTTGGATTAGTGACCAGTCCCAGCAGGCTGCTGGGGAACACAGTCATCCTTCAATTAAGGCCATGAAGCAGTCCATCAGATATACTTCTGCCAGCCTGAGACTCTGCTACTTTTGTTTGAAATTTCATTTCCATTACAAATAAGAAGAAAATCCAATAGTGAGATCTAAAAAATCTTGGCTTTTTTCCAAAATCATCTGTATTTTATCCCCCAGCATACAATTGCCTTTGAAATGAATGGTGAAGTTCTGGTGGTTTAGTCTAGTGTAGATTAGAAACAAGAATTCTGTCATTTAGACCTTTGCTTGAGATGTTTTAGTACTTTCTTTTAACATTTCACCTGTTGTATCTTTTCACTAACTGATAGAAAGCTGAAGCTTAGAATACCAGCACTGGTATTTGATAACAAACCTTTAAATTGGCTATTACTATTAGAGCTTGTTTATGATAAGTTCATTTCCTTTTTCTAATGCAGAATATAAATACTTTTCTTCAGTTTTCAAGTCTATCTGAGATATAAACTGGTTGAGATGATCACACATCTGCCTAGAGCCCATATGCAAAATGTTTTCTTTGCATTTAATCTTCTGCATCTTGTAATGTTACTCTTTTTTTTTTTAAAAAAGGATATAAATGCTCTATCCTATTTGTCATCTCTACAATCACCTAAAGCTGACAGCATGTAACTGGTGATATAATAAAAAAAAAGAAAGCGAGAAGCCAACCTACTAATTAACATCACATATTGTATTTCTGTTATGTCAGACTTTTGTGTAATGATCGTTTGATGATGCTTTTGTAAAGTATCTCACTACAATTCTGCCTACGCAAGATATTAGGATAATAGAGAACTGTGTGATTTCTTCTTCTGCAAAAATCTGCCCTCCTTCCAGCAGTCTTTGCAAACTAAAAGTTGGAAATCCTAGTGACTGATGTTTCATCTTGGCCTAAAGACGCAAATCAAGGTTAAATGATTCCAAAATCAAAAGCCTTCAAAAAGACTTGCTACCATTGAGATTAAGGATGGTACATGAAAGTCTGGACCATTAACATAATACATTCTATTTCTAGAGTGGCAGAAGAAATGAGTTAAAAGTTTATCATTTGTCACGGCTACCTGAGGATTTGTAAATGATTCCCACCTGAAATGGTGGAACAAAAGGTCATTACAGACCATATTTTAAATTCACCTTTAAACAAGTAAATAAATACTGAACTTTCTCTAGTATCCATTACTCTCACATATTTTTGAAGCCAAACATTTTATTGTTTTTCTACTAAATGAAGCTACTGAATAGATTTCAGTTCTATTGCTCCTAATGCTGGACAAATAGACTGAGAAAAGTTTTGTGCCACATATTAAGGCACGACACAGCAAATATGCCAGCTATGCTTCTTTCTGAAAGGTAAACATCTAATTCAGGCAAAGCGTATTTTCTCTTCAATCTCCTTCCAAATCATGGCTTCCTAAATTTTGACCTAATAGATTTATTAGCGTATTGCAGAATCACAGGATCACAGAATGGTAGGGGTTGGAAGGGATCTTCAGAGATCATCTAGTCCAACCCCTCTGCCAAAGCAGATTTACCTAGGGCAGGTTGGGCAGGAGTGCACCCAGGCAGGTTTTTAATATCTCCAGAGAAGGAGATTCCACAATCTCTCTGGGCAGCCTGTGCCAGTGCTCTGGCACCCTCAAAATAAAGAAGATTTTCCTTATGTTCAAGTGTGAGTTCCTGTGTTCCAGCTTGTGCCCATTGCTTGGGCACCACTGAGAAGAGTGTGGCCCCATCCTCTTGACACCCACCCTTTAGATATCTATAAGCATTGATGAGGTCCCCTCTCAGTCTTCTCTTCTCCAGGCTGAACAGACCCAGGTCTCTCAACCTTTCCTCATAAGAGAGGTGCTCCATTCCCTTCATCATCTTTGTAGCCTTCCATTGGACTTTCTCCAGCAGTTCCCTGTCTTTCTTGAACTGGAGAGTCCAGAACTGGACACAGCACTCCAGATGTGGCCTCACCATGGCAGAGTAGAGGGGGAGGATGACCTCCCTCCACCTGGTGGCCACAGTTTTTTTAATGCACCCTAGGAGACCATTGGCCTTCTTGGCCACAAGGGCACATTGCTGCCTCATGGAATTCATCAATAATTCTTATGTTCACGGCTCTCCAAGTCATCACATACACGGGCCTACAGCTCAGAGGGTGTCTGCAAGAGAATTTTTTTCTTTATAATACCTGTCTTTTGACTATTACTCGACCACAGGACAACCTTAAATCTTGCTTCATCAATGAGTGTAAAAGGCTGGATCCATGACAATATTTAGGGGTTTTCTCTCTTAATGAGGATACAAAAAATGACTGATGTGTGACAGTGTTCTTAATGAGTGCTGTGGTTTTAACCTGGCAGGCAGCTAAAGACCACACCACTGCTCACTCACCCCCTGTCAGTGGGATAGGGAAGAGAATCAGAAAAAAGGTAGTACTCGTGGGTTGAGATAAATACAGTTCAATAGGACAGAAAAGGAAGGGATACCCAGCCAGCCCCCAGGCAGCAGCTGTCACCTGTGGGCCAACTCCCTCCAGTTTTATTGTTCAGCATGTCGTCATATGGTATGAAATATCCCTTTGGCCAGTTTGGGTCAACTGTCCTGTCTACGTCCCCTCACAGCTTCTTGTGCACCCAAAGCCTCCCTGTTGGCAGTGCAATATTAGAAGCTAAAAATCTTTGATTTAGTGCAAGCACTGCTCAGCGACAACTAAAACATCAGTGTGTTATCAACATTATTCTCATCCTAAATCCAAAACACAGCACTATACTAGCTACTAGCAAGAAAACTAACTCTATCCCAGATGAAAAAATGAAAATGTTGGTTATTTTCTTCTCTACTCCTCTTTATATAGTTTGTTTTTCATCAAACCTTTGATTAGTAACTTACCCACAAAGGGATGAGGTCCCTCTATAATCTTTCATCAAAAGGAAGAATTAGCTTGTGAGCAGATGAACCAACACAGCTAGTCAGCAGAGATCCCTTATGGGTCTGCAGTGACTATGGCCAAGACCACACCTGATTTGTCTCCTAAAAATAGACTACTTTTTGACTTCCTGCTAAACCACAAGCAAAAACCTTATCTTAAAGAAACTCATGCTAAGGTGACTGATAAGAAAATGTTAGGAAAACTAGCTCTTACTGTTAAAATGTGAGAAAAGGATAATATGTGTACATAAATAATTATATTTTCTATCATGTTAAAATCAGAGGGTTCAATTATAACTAAAGGCAGAATTTGGAATGCTGTGTGGAATAGGAAATAACATGTCAAATAGACACAACAACAATAGCTCTTAGCCACTCATAACTGTCCTGTTACTCCTCAGCCATGACAGGGATTTTACCCTAATTCAGTGCTAGGTCAATTTTATAGAGCGTGAGGTCATGAAATCTTCCTGTGTCTCCTCACTTCTGCTAGCTGAATACCACACTTCAGCTTTCGAAAAACAGGAATTATAAAAGCAAGTGTTGGTGGCCCTCTGTAAGACTTGATGACTGTAATTGTGGAGACACGGTATCAATAGAGTCTTGCATTTATTTTCAGTCACCTTTAATGGTTGTCGTTAGCTCAATGAACTCTCAAGTATTTTTTTAATGCTTTTTAAATAAACTAAAGTTGGGGTGAAGCCAACATATAGCATGCTGCAGGACTAAAGGTGACTTGAAACAAGGCTAAATGTTGTTCACTGTAAAGTACTTTTAATATAATTGCAATGGTTTAAAAATGTTAATATAGATGAGAAACTGATCATAATCTTCCTAACTGTCATTAGGCACTGAATATTCTCTTCATTCTCTTTTCAAAGCTTCTGCATGAGGTTCTTAGAGTGAAAATGAAGCAGCCAGGATGCTTGGGGGGTGTCTCCATGGACCATCCTTGGCGAGTGATCTGGAAAAAAGCACTTGGTAGGATATGAGTCTACACAGTGTGTCTGGAAGAAATGCACAAAACATTCTGGAGGGCATTTTGTCAAAAAATGAGCATTACAAAGAGGATGATGACCATCAGCCAGAATAAACTGTAATCAGGAAACTTGAAAGAGAGTGAATCCAATAAACTGAGGATGGACCAGTTAGCCTGAAAAGATGAGAGTTTGTAATGGTGAGAGATATTACACTGGAGTGAGCAACAGTTAGACATGGCTTGGCACTGCTGGAGGTTACCCCATGGCACCATGACCTCTGTCCATGGGACATTGGGAACAGCCTGCACCCAACTGGTGGCTGACAGTGTGGGGTATGCATGTGAGACCTCATGGAGGGCTTTCTCTCTGGCTGTGAGTCAGTGGGGTGTAGAGCATTGCTCAGGTGCAAATAGTGCTGAAGCGCCCATGTCTTCCCTAGGAAGGGTGTGCAGGTAGGGGAACCTATACACTCAGGAGCGTGGTGAGCCTGTGATCCCCAAAGCCTGGGAGATAGGGGGGATATGCATATAGTTATGCGTGTGCATATGTGTATGATGAGAGCTTCTTGGTATTAGTTTTTTGAAGAGTTTAGAAATTTGTGGGTGTTGCTTGGATTTTGTGTCTAATGTTGTCATTGATCTGTTATATTATTGATATTGATCCTGAATTTACAGTCCACTGATTGCTGGTCCATCATGTCATTAGTAAATTAATAAAGTTCTTTCATCCGCATTTTGCTTTAAAGTATATGAACTAAGTAGCATTCCCCTGCAATGAGCTGTTCCAGTGAATGCTATTCTCAGTAACTGTCAGCAGCAAATCTGGTTTTATTCTCATGAATCAGTGGTGTAAACATATTTTTGAAAGATTCAGAAATTTAACTTCTTGTCTTGTTTTTACTAACCTGCATCCAAACCATGTGTGTAATCATACTTTTGTAAGAGAAGATATTTTTTTGTGCTCGTTTCCTTCATTTTCTCTATTTCCCTCAATTTTCATAGAACCATAGAATAGTTAGAGTTGGAAGGGACACTAAAGATCATATAGTTCCAACCCCTGTGCCCTGGGCAGGGTCACCTTTCAGTAGGCCAGGTTGCTTAAAGCCCCATCCAACCTGGCTTTGAACACTCCCAGGGATGGGGCGTCCACAACTTCTCTGGGCAACCTGTTCCAGTGCCTCACCACCCTCACAGTAAAGAATTCCTTCCTAATATCTAATTTTTCTGTCTGAATTGATGGTGGTGGAGATAGATAACTAATCTTTTCTTCAAAAGATGGATTTTGCCATTAGCTTTATTTCCACCTATGTCTCTTTTGGTGAAAGAGCTTAAAATTGAGTAGACGGTAGAGTGAAGCATAGGAAGGGAAACAGCCCAGACATTAAATGATTGTATAGGGGACAAAAAAATTCATATATCTTAAAAACACAAATTTCAGGTGGAAGTTTTACACATCTTCACTCAGAAAGTCAATTTTTCTTGACAGACTTGACCAAGTCTCCAGAGAATATTCACTGCTGAGCAGTGCCAACATCATCCCTTCAGGAAACATTTACTCTTCCCCTTGCCTGAAGACCATGACATTAGAACTTTTGAAGAGCAGAAGTGATTGTAATATGTGTCAGTACAAATATTCAAAAACTAAAAAAAAAAAAAGATACAAACTCCATTCCTGTATAAGCCTATTTATAATCCATCTTTCTAAACCTACTGAACATAGAGAACTTTGACAGCTATTGGATCAGGCATCTAGGGTGCAGCTACACTAGATTTTTTATTACCCTTTTAATCCTCCTTCAAAAGCAACCAGTGGCTTCACTGTTTACATGAGAGAAGTCATGCATTTTAAACTCATCTTTCATAAAGAAGTAACAGGAAGTATAAAGTCTCACAAGGTAGTTTGCTTAAAATAGAAATTTATATTTCTAAAATATAAGTATTCTGAGGTTTAGAGATATGAAAGATTCTTAGAAAAGAAAAAAAAACATTGTAAACCACTGTATTACAAAATTATATCTTATTATCTAACTAAAATCAAACACAAAGTCCACAAACTAAGGATGTAAAATACATAAAGGAACTGTTTTACAGCATTTTGATCTTAAAGCACAGCAGAAGTTGAATGACTCCTCAGAAAACCACTGTCATGCAAATTTGTATTTAATGTTCTAACATGATTTTATCACCTGTTATATTTCTTCCTCTGTTATTTTTTCTCCCAATTCAGATTGGTACATTCTTAAGATTAAATCTTAAAAAACATATGTCATCTTTTGTTTTTATAGTATTATATCATTTAGCAACGAAGAAATACCTCAAGAATGCTTCACTCCATCCCATCAAATAACACACTTTGCCTTGCAGGTTAAAAAAAAAGATAAATGTATCCACTAGTTAATTCTCAAAACTTGTGTATAGCAGAACAGAAAACCATTGCTCCCTTTCTGCCTTTTTTTCTTAGGTATACCAGCTAATCCGTAACTCATGTCGTGTTTTCTGTTTTAGCAGCATCCTAATTGGCAAATCTTGAAGACTGTGCTGTCATGCGAGGTTTCCAGTGGTACATCTGTTTCTAATGTACAGTGTATAATTTAATGACGAGACACTTCAGTGGTCTACCCACTGCAAATTTCAGTTGTTAAAAATGTCTGGAGCAAGATGCCTTTAAATAGTAGGCACTTTCTTGGTACATTAATTTTCTCACACTCAGAAGCAGAAAATGTAATGGTAGCTGTCACTTAGTGTAAAGCTCTGTTTACTTTTAAAAGCTATTTACAGCTTAAATGTCTTGTTCGACCTGATTAGCTATAGTGGGATTTAAAACTTTTATAAGACCTATTTATTAGAGTTAATGTGTTTTTCCTCAGACCATAGTTCAGGAAATCTGTTCAATCAGCATTAGGACAAGAGTGAGTTCTTTTTCTGGCCAGACCTGATAAATATATGTCAACTGGATTTTGAGAACAACTGAAATGAAAAACGTAAAACCCTAACCTACAAGTAAAGCACCGTCTGCATTATTCGCATTTAATCCATTTCTTTCATATATACAAACAGAGAGAGCCAGAACAGCTCCCCAACACAATACCTCAGCAGTCTCAAACCCATATCCTCATCTATAATTCATCTTGGCTAGTAATGTGCTTACTGACTGATGCTGTATCCAACAAGCCCCTTACAATGTGGAAGATCTAATTACAAAAGGCGTAACATGGTTATCCCACAACTAAAGGACAGTTTGACAAACATTCCAAACATACAGAGACATACATAAATAAAAAAAAAATCCCAGATTTAACTTAAATATGGAATAAATCCGCCTTCCAAGACACAGAACAAAAAAGCTCTAAAGGATGTAAAAATTCAGTGGAGTTTTTTTACTACTCGAGTATCAGACCACAGTGATCATTAAAATGTTTCAAATGTCATAGTCTTAACTTGAAAAAAAACAATCTTTTCCTCATATTTCAGCTTTTATGCAATCCAGACAAATTTATCTGCATCACTCGAAGTGCTTGATTTCCTTAAAATCGAGATGATGGGTAGGAGAAAGGGGGAGGTTTCGTTATTTTTTTTCCTCTGTCTTTAAATGCATGTTGGACTTCTGCTAAATAGTTTCTACATTACTTTAAAACTTGAGCTGTACTGGCTCTCAAGTTGAGTAAAGAAAAAATACGTTGTAGGAATGGATTTTTAGTACAGGATGATGAAATGCAGTAGGCTATTACCTTTCCTCGCATCTTGCTCCTGAGATTGCAGAGAGGAGCTGTTACCTCTTATATACACAGAGTTTCCCACTTCTAGTTGGCACTGCCTCCTATATTGCTGTGCTGGGAAGATTTGCTGATTTCTCCTTTACTAGGAAGAAAACAAAGGAATAGATATCTTAACATCTACTTTATTGTTACTTGTCATTATATTATGCCTGTCAACATCAGTAATGTATCATCCACGCAGTTTGGTGGGTGAGAACAGGATCATTTCCACTCTCTGCTGTGCTGCTCACCCAGAGGCTCTATGTGCCTCTCTTCCAGCAGGCAGCAACGGACAGTTGCTAACATTCTAACACACTGAACTCCCCAGTTGGTACAAGAGTTGATTTTTACGAGTTTTCTCACACATAGGACACAATCACAACCTGTGTCAGGCACATTCAGCATCTTCAGCAATCAAATAAAGCTCACCCACATGCATCTTTACATGTTTTCTTTAGGTCTTTATTTATAACTGAGCTATCAAAAGCTATTCTATGGTACATGAGTTCCCAGATTTGCTTGACCAAGCTTTCTGTTTTATTTTTGAGTTGTTTTGGAAGTTATATTTTTAATTAAAATAAGTAGAAAAAAAAACTCAAAGCAAACCACACAATCAAAAATCAGTGACGCCTCTTTTTCTTTCCCTTTGTATTGAGGACAGCTTGATGCTATACTGCGAGGAAAATGGATCCATTCCTTTCAGGATCATGTGCTGAATTCAACATGTTTTAGTCCTATGCAGACTTAATATTGTTCTTGGTCCTAGAAAAAATAACCCAACTTCTCAGGGTAATGAATGTCAACAATTAGAAAACCAAATATCTTTCCATAAGCAAAACTGAAAAGGTGCAAAGCTGAGCTTAGTTTATTGTTTCACTGCCAACATCACACTTAGCCACGGATGCCAAAAAGTTTGCAAAACTATGAGCATATAAGGCATGGTTTGTTAGAAATCTTGGCCAAGCTTTTAATGGATATGGACAGATTCACTGTTTGTGTGGGAAACCATGTTAATTAAATTAGCTTTTGATTTGAAATGAGGCAAGTAAGACATTCTGATTAATTATGCTTCCTGTTGTTTGGGTCAGTACAACTTTAACGAATACACAATAAACAATGGAAGCAGGCACATGTACAGACAACATACTGTGACACAAAATGCACCTTACTTCTATCTTAAACTATATCCCATATCAAATCTGAACAGTAACGTTGGAACCAAAGCTACTTGACTGATAAAAAGGAAAGATGAGGGTTTACACTCAGGTGGCTTGCAGCCTAATGACCAGTGGCTACATTCTACATCCTTACTCTGTATTGGTGCAATAATTTACCTTAATTTGTGTTGCAAATAGATTTTAGGCTACACAACAGTATACCTGCGTATCAGAACGAAAACTGACAGACGAGGCCATGCTGAGCCAGACTTCCAGTATATGAGAGGCTACAGATTTCCACCAGTTACTTAATTCCACTCAGGGTATAATTTTATCACTTAGCACTGGCCAACCTTAAGAAATCTGTCAAAATGACAGTGGGCATGCTCACACATGAAAATTGCTTGCTCTATTTTTCAAACACATCAAATATTCAGCAGAAGCACTGGGTACAAAGTAATTGCAACTGTTAAAAGTCTTAATAATTTGAACAGAGATTAAGATGCTATGACACCAACCAGAAAAATTCAGAAAAGTACAGTGCCATTTCTGATCCACCAGTTTCAGCTCATGCTACTAAGTTTGATTACAGTTATTTCTCCCATATAATGAATGTTAGCTCTGGGGTTCTTTTGCATGCTTTTGTTGGCCTGTGACATAATGCTATGTAAAAATAGTATTTTGCATCTGACTGAGGTTCAGCAAGTGTCATTCCAGTTCCACATTTTGTCACTAACCATGAGTGGAAATAATGTGAGGAAAACTTTACAATGCCAATTCCTCTCATCCAGCAAAACTGAGGTTTTGGTAAATCCCATTTGAGATCATGTTATCTAAACATAAGTTATTCAGATGAACTGGGGTTTGATTCCAACCGGTGATCCCACCTTTCATTTTTGAGTGACCAAAGTGGTGATCTTTGATCTAAGAAATCAGTTAGATACTAAATATGGCACTTATTAACTTAAGGGAGGGGATGCTCAAATCCTCCCACTAGACTGGCATTCATTCAGGCACCTGAAAAGAAATTATTCAAATACAAAGGAATTACCATGTGAATAGTGCTTCCGCACAGTTTCTGCATATGCTGTCTTGCATTTTTATCAAGACTGCAAACATAAACCAGCGTGAGAAAGCAGGTGCTATTTTGCTCTGTCTTTTGAGCATCAGTCTTTCCCAGCAGTAAGCTCTGTGTGCTAGTGGCCGAAGTAAGACACTTCGTAACCAGACTTTATTTTTTTTTTAGTCCTGGGCTTTAGATCCAGATTTAATTATGGGGCAGAACATTTAAATAAGAAGAGACAGAAAGCAAAAGCCATATGATTCTTAATGTCCTTAAGAGTGTCTGTCTGAGGCAACTGCAACGTAGAAGCAAGAGTCTAAAAAGATTCTAAACTATGCAGATATTTCAGTTTCTCTTCATAAGTCTACAGTTTGCACAGAATATAGAACAGAAGTGCCTTTTCAGTTACATCTGACTTTCAGTAGCTTATCAATACTGACTTATTACCTCTGTTTCAAGGTCATTTGCACTGTGCAAAACAAAAAAAAATAAAAATTTGTTCCCCATTTACTTGTTCCTACAAGTAAAATGGAAACTATTTAATTATGATTAGTAATAACTACTACTATTATTAAAACAGCCATTGACTTGCACAGAAAAGTGCTGCAAATAATCCATTGCCTTCTATGACTACTCACAGAGCATTAAGTTCCGTAATCAAATAACACAGGGCACAGTATGCTAGTTGTAGAAGGGAAACACCTAAATATTTACAGGTCATTCAGGTGGAATTAAAAAAAAAAATCACAAACACACAAAAAAAGAGAGAGAAGAGCAAAAAAAAAGAAGAAAACATAGAGATGCATCTTTTTAAAAAAAAATAGTGTCAATCTTTGGGAAAAAAGTGTCATGATACAAGACTGGAAGAAGAAAAAGCAAGACTGATGACAAAAATAAGGCAGGGAAAATGAGAAACAACTAATAGTTCAAATTTAAAAAAGGTAAGCTAACAAAAGTGTATTTACACAGTATGAATTGAAGATAAAGGCAGACAAGAGAGAAATGAAGGATAAAGCAAAGACGCACAGTGGTACACACAAGGTTAAAAGAAAGGACAGTGAGCGTTCCTAATGCCTATCCATAGTAAGATACTTCATTGTGTTATAATCACAAAGATTCCATGGACCTGGAGAAAAGATGTAACATTCAACCTGTCAGGCAAAAATAATTAATGTCTGATAGCTGTACCCAGATTGTATTTGCTTTCACCCATCACCAGTCACAATCAGTGTCACACCCTTAACACAAGCTGCAGTTTTCCATTACAAACATAAAGCCTGACTGCAAGTAATGACATTTGGGCTGCTAAAGTAACTTGCATACTTCTTATATTCAGATACTGAAACTCAAATTTTAACAAGATTAGATTTTCTACTGATTTACAATCATGTGCAGTGCTGGCACCACAGTGCTGTGTCAAACAAAGTCCTAATTAATCTTGATATCCCTCAAGTGCTCCCCCACTTATTATCTTTGGCAACGACAAGAAAAAGTAAAGAGACTACAAATATACAGAAAGTAACAATTAGTGGAAGGACGTAGAAATAATAAAAACAAAAGAAAAAAGGGAAAACATGTCTCAAGTATAAGCCAGGTTTCGTTATATATCGTGTCATCAAGGAGCCTACAATAACTGACAGGTGTATTTAACGTAAAAGGTAAAGAATTCTCAGTACAAAGAATTTTCTCATAATTTGTTAAAACATTGTGAAAAAAGTTATGATTAATGTAGCGCAAAGATTTGTATGCAGAAATAGGATATCTAAGGAGAATTTGTGCCTTAAACACTGTAGTTTCAAGCTTTTGAAACTGAATCCTCCCAATTTGAATTTACAGTTTGAGTAATCCAGTTATGGAAAACTGCAAATGTACATTGCCACTGCATCTTACTTGGCAGACACCAACCTAGTGCTCTTTAGTGCCCTTCTTAACTAAGGTTAATAAAATTATCAGTCACAAGACACTAAAATAAGACTTATCATATTCCATCAGAGCATATAACCAACCTTGTAATATGTATCTTGAGTGGTAACATACTAAGGAGAGAAATTTGTGGCCACTATATATTTAGAATGACATGGCATGAAATAAAACTAAAAATTTTTGTCTTGAGTACACTAGCTCCTACTTAAACAAAACAAAAAGATTACCACAGACTGCAAAATATGAATGGGTTAATCTCTTCCAAAACAGTATTGAAATGTAAAAAATACTACTACTACATCAACTACACCGAAAAGGACTTAGAAAAGCATGAGAGGCTGTCAAAGTGCCCTGAGTGTTCACTGAAAAAGTGGAAAACTTACATTCAGGTGTCTGCCCTCTCTTGCACTACGCTCTTGTCACGTTCTGGTTTGCATTCCCACTGAGAGACCTAATCTTCACTTCATTTACCCTCACAGAGTCTTTCCTCTTTAGTGCCTTGGCTTGAATGAAAAAGAAAATATCTTAGACTCAGGAAATTATTTCCCCTAAAGATCCATTTTTGGAACTTAAAAAAACCTGCAAAATTTTGATTTTCACAAAAAGGGATCTGTTGATTAGTTATTCTTATGTTGAAACTTCTAATCGGGTTTGCCTGTGTATATTCATTGCCAGTTAATTTCAATAGCCATAGAATTGTACTTGATATGTAGTTACTCAGTAGGAGTATAATTGGTGATATATGCTAAAAAGTGTTGGGATTGTAATGGACATTTATTAAATACATTCCACAGTAACATAATCAACACACAGGACAAATCAGTTTTGTATTGTTCACTATATGAAAAGCAGGACAAAATACGAACGAAGCTAAACAAGAAACATTAGAAACTGGTGAATAAAATTACTTGTAAATCCTCGAACAATAAGATTTGGGAGACCTCCACCAAAGCCAATGGTCAGAAGTAAATTTTTGTCACTTAAATGTGAAATGGTTATGGCCATTAAGCCATTAAGTTCCATTAAGTGTGCCATGTTCAACAAAACATTCATTCATGTGCTTAATTTTGGTCACAGAGGAATTGACACATATGATAAATATTTTCAGAATTGTAACACTAAATATGAGTGTAACTTAACAGGTGATTAAAATTTCTATTGATCTGGGCCATTTAATATTATCGAGTCGTATTATGGCTTAGTGTTTGAAAATTTGGTTCTTGGGGTCTTAGGTAAAAAAGGAAAACAGTATTCAGTAAATCACAGAAGTTTCCATGGTGTTTAAAGACAGGCTTATAAATTAGTCCATAGACTTCATGAATGTCATCTATATCCAAGAAGAGTTATTTTAAGATTTTCAAAAATCTTCTCGTAGTTTGGGAAACAGGTGAGAAAAGTTATTTATACACACTAACATTTTCTGCTTTAAATTGCCATAATTTCTTTACGTGTAAGGGATTTACATCAGTCAAAGATATGACACAAAATCACCACTCCTTAATGCCCTTCACTTGGAAAAAACCCAATAATTTCCACAGGGTAGCTAAGTTTCTGAAGAATTTCCATAGCTTTCCACAGGAGGCTCTCCCTTCAGTTGCATCTGCAGAATGAGAAGACATGGCTCCTTGCATGGGCACATAGCCTTTGTTGAGTTACCAAGTTATAGTACCAGAAATTATAGTGTCACATATTTTAAAAATAATGAAAGGAAGACAAAGAGCACATTACTGATTCAGAATGAGGACCTGTTGTAAAGCCAGTGTTAGAACATTGCAATTTTGGCAATTTACTGCTATAAGCAGTTCTGTAGCTCATTATTTTCTACACAAAGCCACTTTAAAACCTCTCATATGCTTTTAATATATAACTTAGCATTAGGCAATTACCACTTCCTTTTCAGTTTTCACCCTCTTAAGTCTTTGAACTCTTAAAACTACAGTGTTCTGACAATTTTTATAAAACCACAGGGAAAGCAAAACATTTTTATGCTCACCAGGTCACAAGCATTAATAAAGTGGTTTTGCTACATTTAATTAGTGAAGGGTCAGGCTTAATCTTCACATTCCGAGTTTTCTTATAAGATAAGGTAAAATTTGGCAACCTGCATGGCATGTATATTTGCTGCAAACTCAGTCACTTAAACAAAAGCCACTATATGCTTTAGGGAAAAGAGAGAATTATATACATGGAAGAAGAATAGGGGATGGATTGTGGGAATTTTTTTTTGCTTGTTTTTAATTCTATAAAGAATATTGAAAAAAAAATGAAAAATTAAAACAATATTAGAAATAATAAAATCTGCAGTTATTTACCTCTATATAGCATGTGTGTGATGCATAAGGTGCACTTTCATGTTTGATGCCAATGTAGACCTTTTGAAGTTCTTTTTCTTGCTATTTCTTGGCAGAGAAATAACAAAGTTCAGAAGGCAAAAAAAATCAATGTCTGCATTAAAAAGTACTTTTGATTACTGTTTGTACAAAAAAGTTGGAGACGACGGTACTGACACTGGTATTTGGTATAACTGTTCAAAATGGAGTACTGAAGGTCATGTCATAGGAAAGATGTATCACCAGTGAAGCGCTGGCAAGGCACCAAGAGGAACAACTGAGAAAAAAAACACTAAACCTTTTTTATTTCCAAAACCTTACTCCCTAGAGCTTCAGGTTAAATTTTAGCACCTGATATTCATTAATGACTAATGAAAGAGGATTGAGAACTAAGCCTCTCCACTCTTGATATTTCATCATCCAAAAATGACTACCCAGCTTATCTGAGCTTTAATTCATATCCTGTTACATACGGCCAAACTTTAAACTGTAACTGCTTTTTTATTAATCCTATTGACTGAATATTGCAAGGTAACAAAATCTACATTCAGCTTTGTTTACTGTCACGGTTTTTTAAAAGCAAATGCAGTCCAGAAGATGATCTTGGCACAATAAAATGTCTTGACAGACCCTTCAAGGCATGGAAATATTCCAGGGAGCTGTTAAAGTATAAAATGCAAAAGGCTGCAGGCATTGCATGGGATGATGACAAGAAAATCAAGACCAAAAGCAGATGATGCATTTCAGATGAAATTTTTTCAAATAATAGCTAAATACTGGCAAAGGGTTGAAGGATTCCTAAACATAACCATATTACACAGTTTTAGATTAAAGAATATGTTTCAGTGGCTGCAAAGAATTGAACATTTGCATTAGGGAATATTTGCAGTTTAGGGCAAACATAACTGTTTTAATACTTCATTAATGACAAAGTTTTGCAAGCAATTTAACACAAAGGAAGTAGAATACATTGATTATTTATAGAATATTTTTATATCAGAAAGATGTTTCTCAACAAAGACATCAACAGAAAATGTCAATAGCTGTATTTAATCATTCTTTCAGGATCTTATCAGAGAAAAATATTCTAGTTACAGTTCATTTCACATGTATTCTTAATACCACTTGTAAAATCTATCCATTTGAATGAGGATTTAAGGAAGATATGCTCTATCTACTTTGCATATATACGTAAAGATAAAAGCAAATTACAGTAGCAGTATAAGTAATAAAAACATGATACTATCAATAGATTTTAATGCATCTAGAAATCACAAAATGTTTCTATTTGTATTTATTATTCCTTAGGACATATGGAACACAGAATTGGAGGGATATATTGGAATATCAAGTAATTCTTTAGTATCACTGTCAATCGCATCCTAAATCCTTTTCAAAAACATGCCAAGTATCTTGTTAAAAGTAGTCATCATCTTCCCTGCTAATAACTGTGTTAGCAGTGTTTAAGACTTTCTCTTCTACATTTAGAGAACTCCTTTTAACAACTTCTTTTCCTTACAGTGATGGATTTCATGATGGTAAATATGATTCTCATGATGAAAACAACTAAATTAAGAACTTGGGAATCTACTTCTGTCTTTGGACAGCTGATACCTGTATTTTCTTGAATATTGATAGTTTAGAAGCATCAGTTACGACTTGTGAGTTCCTTATTTCTCGGTGACAAATTCAAGACTCTGACATCTCCTTTGAGAAGGATGGTCCATGGAGGCAGATGAAGGTAGATACTTTTGATTTCAAGCTCACTTCTTATTCTCTTCCCATTTGTAAAATGTGATAGCAAACTCCTTTGCCTTCGATAGGGTTTTCAGACAAATGAATTTTGAGGAAATACTCTGCAAGCAAATGTCAGAAGAAAGTCCTCATATAAGTAATTCATTCTTACTTTGGAAAATAGTTTGGACAGCATTAAGATGGCCAATGGCTACACATTAAGCTAAGGAGGGGAAAGGAAAAAGGAAAATATAGATTAATCACTGACTGAATATCATTCAGCCTGTCCATGACATGAGTCACAGAATGTAAGGAAAACACAACCTGTAAACACATAATGAAAGGCCATCCTATACAGCATTCAACTCCAAAGGTAACTGACATCTTTGCTTTTCACCAGCTGAATTAGCCACCTTAAAAATATGTATCCTCAGTGTGAGAGACCCTAGTTGCTATATATGCTGTGCACTTTTAATATTTTGATAAAGAGATGATTTCTTTACATGTTTAGAAGAGTGAGCTGTGAGCATTCTTTCTTCTCTGCAGCCAGAGTACCAGTCCCAGGTCTGCTGCACTTCTCTCTGCATTCTAACCAGCCAGCACAGAGCTGGAAGAAATCCGCTGCAAGAATGCCCCAGTAGCAGGTATCTACCCTTTGAAACAAAGAGAGTTTGACATTTAGTATTGCTGTTAGTTGCCAAGGCTTCTCTGGCTCAGTCTTGTCAAAAAGACCAGCTCTTGCTTGGGATAGTTTAATCACGATTTAAGACTTAAAAAAAGAGCCTGGAATACAAGCAGAGCTTCCAGAGGAAGACAACCTAAGACAGTCTAGTTAGCCCATGTGCAGAAGATAATGCTCTAATTGAAACCGTATTAGAGCCATGCTGTGTGGTTAATTTACTGTGATCTATCTGCTTTTTTCCAATCCACCTGGCTGTAGCCAAACTCTGGCTTCTGGAATTCTCATTTTCAATAAAATATGTATGGGAGTTGAAATGCAGGTTTCCCTGTGATGACCGATTTTCATGTTTTGTCTTAATTTTATGCGGTATATGCTATATGTCAAAAGACATGGTTTCAGTATTCCAGAATAGTTCTATTTCTGTAATGTAGAAAACATATGATCTATTCTAGGGAAAATAATTCCCATTACTTACCATGACTACATCTGTACATTAACTTCACTTATCATATATTATCTAGAGTTATATGACAGATTTGTCTTTGCCTATTTAAATGTTTTGCTGAAAGGTTACAAATTCCAGGCGCTCCTCATTGAACAGAAAAACATCCAGAGTTCTGCACCTGGCCCATTGCATGACTTTTTAAAAAAATATTGTCTCAAATGATACCACAAAGCAAGTTCAAGTAATTATTAGAGGGAACAAAACTCCCTATTAACATAAAATTAACATTTTCTTAAACTTCAAGAAATTACACTTACTTTACTTCTAGTTCCATACTCTGCACAGTGAATTCTGTTTTAGCATTTACTAATTTTATTCCTTTAATGGGATCTCCAATGATATGGTGGCCATAGGTAGCCCTGCTTGACCAGGGGTTTGGACCAGATGACCTCCAGAGGTCTCTTCTGACCTCAGACATTCTGTGGTTCTGAAATACATAGAAATGTATTTAAAAGTCATCCAGCCAATTCAGAATTAGAATGTCAGGTTCTTCTGGTATGACTTCCTTGATTTTCGCTATCTACCTTCAATAGAAGAATGGCTGTTAAATGAGGCTGTTCCTTTATTCTCCCTTCTGCAGCTACTTATTTATCTCTGTCTGGGTTCGCTATCTAAAGTTAGAGAGCTTGGATTTGAGCAGATCTCCTTGCGTCCCAGATTTTAACACTTTTCCTTTAATAAAATGTTCTTTGGAGAAACGGTTTAAGAATGATCTTTTAAAGGTGGAAGTGTCCAGCTACCTGCATACGTCAATGCATAGTTGCATCTTTGGATACTTCAAATCATTACAGAATTATAAGGGTATTGAATGGGTAACTAATTATTGACTGTATCCAGTTGTCCATACGCAAATAGAAAGCTAAAAATTTTTAATGGGAGATGGCATACAGTGTATGTAACTGTATTGCAAAGGTTCTGCTTTATCTGATGTGTAAGATCCTATGTCTGAAGTTTGAAAAAATAATCTGTGTTGTAATTGAAATAATATGACTAGCAAACCTAATATAACCTGATGCAAAGCTGATCTGTATGTGAGCTGAGTCCTTTGAAACAAGAATGAGATAAGGAATGTTAGCTCTATATCAGTTTTGTTACAAAGCTTGAAAGAACACGCAAAAAAGCATAACATTCATTATTTTAATACAATGTTAAGACTATAATGAGAACAAAATGGCTTAGCATGTTCATTTTTCATGAGAGGTGTTATAAATAAGAAAAGGAAAGGAAATAATATCCATCTATTTCACTTGGCCTAAAGCGTAACAGCTCTGACTAGAAAAATTCCATATTAAAAAAACCAAAACAAAAAACAAACCTACGACAAAAAGCAAGTTTCAAAGTTGGAACTACCTTCTGGATCATCACTGACATGAAAGTTAGGGAAACAACAGCATTCTTTTAAAAGTAGTGTTTGCTTATGAAGTGTTTGGTTTTTTTAAATGAATCCCACAAAAGAGACAGTCTTCTTCCTAGAACACTCCGCTTACTGGAAGAATGGTTAGAAACTAGCTTTTTATGAAATAACACTAAGTAAAAAATCTTGGCAGCACCCCCAAAAAGAAAGAAGTTCAATACTGATAACAGAGAGTCATGCATATAACATACAAAGCAACGCAACGCAGGGGATCCCTGAGCTGACACAGAGTGAGATGTCATGTCTAGCATGCATGTCTCTCTCAATATCTTGCACTGAGCATCTGAAGATTTTATCCTAAAAGGACCAAAACTTAACATTTCAGCATCTGGAAGACGTTTTCCCCAGCTTGTAATAAATTCTTTTTTTGCCCCACTGTAGTTGTAACCATTGCCTTAAGGAACAGTGCACTTCAAATCTTATTAAACTCCAAAGCAAGAAAATCTTGCTAGCTGCATTAGCTTTAACATTGTAAGGTGAATTATTTAACATGAGTCACTTAGAAAATGGAACCATAGATTACACTAACACATATTCCTTACTATTCACTCTTTCATATTAAAGGTGAGGAGGTAATTTTGAAATTTTGCTTCAAGTAAATGAATGTCAAACGGAAGAATTTGTGAAACACTTGCTTTATGGTGCCACTAATACAAAGAAAGAATAATTAAAAATATTTTTTTTTTCCTATCAATCAGGGATGTCTTTTCTGGAAGATTGTAAAGGTACTGAAAATAGAGACGCCACTTCTAGAAACACTAGTAGCTAATTTCAGAAAAAATGGTGCCCATCCCTTAGCTTAACAATAACAACATTTTAGCCAAGCCTAAATAGCTGCTAAAGGAATCATCTCATTTCTAATTGAGATGCCTGACCACAGCATTGAGTTATCCTGATGTGCAAATTATTTATATCTACAGCTGTCTTTCAGATGCCAAATACTAAGATGCCTGGATGAACAGCAAATTCAGAAGTACAAAACTGTGTATAATAGGAAATACTAAGCATAACAATAAATGTAGTTTCGCTGTCTTAAATCCTTGGTGATCTACGAGCCTATGCTCAGGAGTGGACATGAGAAGCCACCAACAAAGTTTGCATGAATGAGTGCAGGCAGGGGAAGAGTCAGCTCATTCTAAGACTTGTGTACATCACACATCCGGAAACAGCATCTTGACAGTTTCAAAATTTACAGTTAAACAATTTAGCTAACGCTGTTCCTGATATAGAATAGAGGCTGTAGTGTCCAGCTCAGACCATTCCAGGTCACCATAGGCAAAACTTGCCAAATCTTAGATGGAATAGCCTGAAATATTCTTGTAGAAAGTCAAGACTAAGTCACAAATACCTGGGAATACATACAAATTTCCACTCCACATTTGGAATAAAACAAATGTATATTTTTTTAAAAAATAAGAAAAGAAGGCAATGCACATAAGTCTTATCTAATGAAATAATTTGGTGGTATTTTTAATATTTTTTAAGTATTTTCATAGTACATTACAAAGATAAACCAAGCCTAAACTGTGTGGAATGACTATTACAAGAAAAAAAATCCAAAAAGCCAGTCAACTAAACAACCCTAAAGCAAAAAGAAGCGACAGTCACATTCACCACTAGATGCATTTCAAAGTTGAGAAAATATTCAAGATTTCCTCTAGTTCATGCAAAAACTGCCAAAGACAATGTCCCTCCACTGTTTCAATACTGCCTACATATGACCAGGCTATACGCTAATTTATGAACAAAAAAACCTGTCAAACTGTTAAACAATAGGTGATGAGAGGAAAGATTGATATTAATATTGACATTTTCTGACACTAGTGCAAAGTTGTTAAAAGACTCAAAAGAGTCCCTAATTTCAAACACCAGTATCTTCTTACCCTCCCCAACATATTTTGAACTAATACTCTTCCTTCTCTTCTTCCTTCCCTCCCTCAAACTAATTTTGACTGTTTAACTAGTAGGTGAAAGTCACTCTGCTGTTTTTTGTTTGCTTAAGGTCCCCAGATTTCTGACTGATAGAGCATCCTTCCCACTTACTGGTTGTGTTCCTCATGAACGTACAGCATGGATAGTATGTAAAACTGTCTATTCTCGTAAGGACCTTGCATTTCCCTGCTCTGTCTCCCTCTTACCACCCACACACAGAGTTTTCAAAACATACCAATGTATGTCCTAAGTGACTCCAGCTGAAATGTGATATTATAATTTGCACAGTTTTTTACTTATTTCAGAACTTTGTTTTGGTGAAACTTCACCCGGGCTCATATATGCTTTCGGTCATATCAGTACAAAACTCAGGCAAGTACATTGAAGTAAAATTTTTTTTAATGCAATCTGCTCCGTGTGACTTCATAGAAAACATTCGGTAGTTTCCTGATTCTTTTTCTTTTTCCTCTTATTTCTCCACCTGTTATTTTCTTGCATGTATCCTCTTGCTTCTCACCCTTGAAGACACTTGAAGTCTTCTTCAGTTTACGTATACGTATGTCCCCAATTGCTTTCCAAAATCCATTGCCTATCAAAAGAACCTACAGACAAACTGTAGTCTCAAAATGTGATGTAAGATACCATAGTCCTATGAATCTGTATCCAATATCTAATTTTTCTGATTAATAACTTCTTAAGTGAAGAGTTAGGAAAGAAGTTTTTGAGGAAATGGGATGGC
Organism: Rissa tridactyla; assembly: GCF_028500815.1. Lineage (NCBI taxonomy): Eukaryota > Metazoa > Chordata > Aves > Charadriiformes > Laridae > Rissa > Rissa tridactyla. Next base: position 44,850,505 of record NC_071497.1, on the reverse strand, counting down.
ATGCTTCATAAATACGTCAACTGTTCTAAAATAGGAGCAGGATATTGATGACTACCTGCCTCCTTCCACCTGTCCTTTTCCTAACATTCTTCCTATTTTCCTTATCTACATGCTAAAATTAATTCAGAAAGTTGTGGCATATTGAAAATAATTTAAGTTGTACTGGTTCAGTTTGTGGGTTTTTTTCCTGAAACTGAGTTTTCTTTAGTCTTTTTTGTCCTCATTGAAACTAAGCAAACATATTTAGTGGAAGAACATCACATGTTGCAAAGTCCTATTTATTTATCCTATTAATTTTTTGGAACATGAGATGCTTTCCTAAGTGGACTTGATAGATGATTGCATTGGCAAAACTTTCAAAACTTCAGGAAATTTGTTTTGAATGATCACTGTTCAAAGTAACAGTATATTAAATGGTCTTCCTGTAGCATCTTGTGAAAATGGAAATTTGTTCAAACCATATGTGATATTTCAAGGCAACCCTAATGATCTTTGCAACATTATAAATAATTCTTTCTGTCTTCTTAAAGTAGAAGAGTATCTAAGATTTGACTGCAGTGTTGAATGCGTTCCTTTGGATTTCTTTCCTCCCCAGTAAGCCATTGCATTTAGTGATTTCAGGGAATCTTATTCTTATATGTGAAGGATAAAATAGAGAGTGGGATATGTAAATTAGTGAATATGCTTGTGACAAGAACTTTGCACAAGGCTTATAAGCCTTCTGTCAAAAGCATTAGTGCAGAAATGCTCTCATATTAGTGGGCTGGAATAGCTCTTTTGCTTTGTGAAAAAACAGGTCTGATCAGGTTTCTAAGTCTATAGGAGCACATTTTAGATCCAACAATAAAATCTAGGTACTGTTGTTTGAACTTGTTTGAAACTGAGTTTGCCAGACCACTCCTTTAATCGCTTGGAATTCACACTTCATTGCAAGTGGGTTTGTATTTGGACAAGGTCTTCATTTTCACCTTCTCCGCCATTTCCTGAGGAAAATGAGCAGTTTTGCTGGAGTGTAAGGCAAGTGGGGGTTTGTTCAGTGACAGCATTCTACACTAAGTAAATATCTATGTGCATGTATTTCTTTGAAAGAGTTAATGGATAGATTTATTTCCAGTGAGCAGCTTTTCTTTGTTTTCTATTTTAAAAATACGTAGAGTTCACTGAAAACAGAGTCAACAACAGTGTATCCTGATGCCTGCTATATATCCAAAGAAATCACACAAATGTGTATACCTGCCACCATTAAGGACAGTTCTTCAAAGACCTCTAGGTGAAAAGAACGAGACAAAGGAGATTTTGTGTAAAATTCTTTTGGCTATATTTTTAATGATACCTGATGGAGGGCGATGCAGTATTTCCTTGCTCATTTAGTCGGTGATGCAGAAAAACATCTAAGCATTAATTGACCTTTATCAGAGCCTGACACGTCACATTCCCCAATGATTCAACTGAGAACAATCTCCCCAAAAAGTTTCAATTTGATAAATACTATTAAAAATGTGTGGGTTTTTGATATCATATAGAAAATGGTATGTTAAGAACTGGGCAAAAGAAATCAAGTACAACGCTGTTATGCATTTAGGATAATCAAGAAGAGTTACTGCTCAAGTAGGTTTGAACCTACAGCTCCCATGCTATCTTTGGTTTTCAGTGGATCTGCGTAATGTATTTCCTGCAGTTCTCATCAGGCTTAACCGGGTACACTGCTTGCAAGATACTTTAGGAAATGTGGTCAGTGGTGAGCAGAATGACCTAAGGTAACTTTTTCTGAATATATGTATGGTGTTATCAAAGGGAGTCATAACCAAAGAAAGGTTCTAGTTAGCTTTTAGTCCTGAACACTCCGGTTATCCTTTGAGCCTAGAAAAATTTGTTCACTCTGAAAGAGCATTTTGAAGTGTTTTGGTGTTTTGCAACATCTGAAGCGTTTACAAAAGTTTCTCCTGTCACTTTTATCTCTTTCTGTCCATGCAGCTTCAAATAATGGTTTAATTAACCAAAAAGTTAATTGTTTAATAAATGAAACACGCACAGTGCTGCTTCTGTCAGCTCCAATATAACATTGAGGCCAGACCTGATAGCAAAATCTCCACATTGCCTTTATACCTTAAAGCAAGAAAGCACCAACCCATGAAATAAAGGAATTTCTATTGAGAAATTCTTTTTTCAGCTGTCCTGGGCTTACTCAGATTCTCTTTTGCTGCCCCAGATCAAAGAGTAAATGTCAAGACACTTGGATAAAGCAAGAGAATTGGATGCCGTATTTTTCATTACGATAAAATTTTGCGTTAGTATATTATACTTAATTAGCTATGTAATAATTAAGAATTAGGAAAAAGCTAGGGATGAAACAAGAGAATAAAATTAGTTTGGACTAAGACTTTCCTTACATATGTACATTTCCTGGTTTTATTTCAAAGTTCACAGCATCAACAGCTACACAGCTTATTTTTCCTTTTCTTATCAATACACCAATCACTTCTTTATTCATCATTTTACAACATTGCTAAAATATTCATCACTTCTGATGACCAAACAAAATTCTGCATTAACCGCCAAACACTGGATGAGTACTTAGTTTAGACTGAACATTTAACAGCACTGCTGTAAAACTATTCCCAGTAGATGTTCATCCATACAAACATAAACACAGCACAGAGCAGTGTCCACGTGATGAATTAAGGAGCAATACATTTAACATATCTTTGTCGTAAGACTTCAGTGGGTCACAAGATATTTGCTCTTAAACCTGTCACCAGCTACTAAGCAGACTAATTAGAGAACTGTAGTAAACCATAAGTCAGAATTTATTAGTTTGAATGGTGAGTAAAACCACGCAAGCTTTTAGTGCTGAAAATAGAGTGAAATTTTCAACAGTACTCTTTGTTCCTTAATAGCCTGAATATTAGGTTTAAAATTATTTGAGCTGTTGAATCCAACTATTTTTCTATTAGAGTTCAGTTCCTAAACTATTTTTGAAAATGGGACATAGGTCCCATTTTTTATATAATTGCAGTGTAAATGAAGATAAACATAAAGTATAACAAAAGAAGGAAGAGAAACAAAAGAATTTTATAATTAATGTCATAAAATAAAATGTAACTTTTCAGAACTGCCACAGTTCAACTTAGCTTATGCAGGCACTTGCCTGTATTTCTTAGGTGCTATGCAAAACTACAGAAAGGGAGTCATGAATTCAACACGAGATTTGTATGACAATAAGGGAATCAGGTTTGATCTACCTGGCACAAATGTTCCAGTTCTTTTACCAGGAACCTGCCCTGGAAATTCCAAATACATTCTCTGAAAGTTTATCACATCATCATATACTTCACTTTTCCTTGAAATATTTAAAGCTACCACAAGTTAGCAATGCTTTTTTTTCGTTTCTGTTCACCTTTCTGTCAGGTAACAGTGGCAACTCATGGTCCTTGAAGAGAGTTCAGGACCAAGTCCTTAAAGCAAAGGTATCACTATGCTAAATCAAGAACATAATTAAGTATTGCCTATGCCTCACTCAGACTTGTTGCTTGTATTTTCCTGGGCGATAGAAGCCATATTATTGTGCCATATGCCACAAATGTATAAAGCATCAAGCACCACCTGTTAAATCTAAAGAAAAGTAAAACCTTGAGAAACATACATTACAATAAAGGCTTCAGAATGTCTTACCTGGCAAAAAAATCTCACAGAGAAAGGTGAGATAATAAAATATCTCTTAGTTCCCCAGAAGATAAACAAGAATGACGAATTTGCTCTGATTAAAGGAAGGTATTCTCCCACAAGGTTTTTTTCTTTCAAATTAGCATTATAAAGGAGATAGCTAGGTTTTCAAGCCTCTTCTGATTACTTTTTTTCCCTCAAAGAAAAGAACTGTGAGGTTTTTCTTTCTTTAATGAGGACAGTTTAAGACAATGTTGGAAAACATTCATGCTGTTGCTAGTATTAGCATTTGAAAGAGGTAAGTATAATAATCATTACTAAAAAATAAAAGATGAGGTGGTCTAATGAAAAAATGCAGAAAGAGATTGAATGAAGGAATGAATGAGGAGCAAGACAAAAGAGAAGGAAAAAACAAACAAGCAAACCACAAAACAGTAAAACATGTTTATATTTTTAATGTAAATACCTATGATAATTTTTAAGGAAATACGAGTAACCAATACAACATGTTGTGGACTACTAGCCATTTGTACTACGAGCTTTTTAACACAAAAGCTACTCTGAGGCATTCCATTTAAAGATTAAAGGACAATCTAGGAAAACAGCATGGTGCATTTGTACACTAGATGAAACTTTAAGCACATTGGGAAAATACAAATGGTGGTTATGAAGAATGCGACGATACTTTATTTTGCAGTTTTATATTTGTATTTGCTTGCCCGTGTTTGCAGGCAAGAACTCAAAAAACCCTAAACCTTTCCATCTTCATCTTATTCAGTCAGCCATGTGGCGTGTGCTGCTCTGGTGAAATATTTGTACTAAACAAACTGTAACTACAAAGCGTGCAGTGATGGATAGCACTGTCTTCCTGTGGAAACATTTTATTTCTTTTTTTTTAAATCGGGAAATTCTAAACACACTTCCACCCGTCCTACTGAATCACAGAATAACTGGATTAATTTGGAGTTGCAGTAATATCAGAGCAGTCACTAATTTTGCATAGAAAATAAATAAATAAATCCTACAAAGGCTTGACACTCTCCCAGCTCCTGAAATAATGTATTATTAAAAGCAAATTATGGTGTGTCAAACTGCATCGCATTACGATGTGATGTGGATGTAAAGCAGACATAAATCCTAGACTTTGGGAAATAAATTTATGATGTGCTGTGTAGCTTCATGTCATGAAATGAAGTCACAAAATTATTTTAGAGTGGAAGCAGCTTTATTACCCTCCAGTATATTTTAAACTCTTAGCTGAGCAAAACTGGTTCAGGAAAGGACCCTGATCCAGATTCTACTGAATTCATCAGATACTGCATCGGGACCTTTAGTCTAAGAAGAACAGGAAACATACTATCAATGTAAAGGTTGTATCTACCGTACCCAACTCGAACAGATGCTGCAAAAATTAGCAAAAATTAGTGCATAGTCCTTTCATCTATGTGTTCAAAAATTATTTTACAGTCCAAGACCAAGGCAGAATAGGCTGGATCAGAGGAGCAAAATGACTTGCCTAAGGTTGTACAATACACACAAAAAAAAAAGGTTAGCAGAAGAAATAATACCATTCAGTCTATAGCTTTCTCTGGATCATGATCCAACCTTACATATATTCTTCCTAGTGATGCTTCAAATATCACCTAGTTCAGTCAGAGAGTCTGACACCAGCAAATAGTACAGGTGAGCAGTAGTTTAACATTACAGAGTAAAATATACCCTGCACAGAGGTCCAATAACTGCAGAAAACTTTTGTCTGCATAAAGCTGTTCCAAGAAAAGCAGTGGCACTCAACACTCACACCACATGCTCCATAACTCAATGTATAAGATGCACTGTTTGCCAAAATCATGTCCTTCCAGGTAATTTTCTGCTTTTTTAGTATCCCTACAGGCACTAGAATCACAAGAGGAGGAAGGAAAATCATTATTGCAATATGAGAACAGAGAGAGAGAGTACACAGACTTCTCCTTGTTAATGTTTCCTACTTAGCTATAATACAGATTTCTCATAGATCTGACCGGGGAGAATTTGTTGCAATAGCAGGTTTCTGCTTGACAGAAGAACGTCTTTGCATTGAAATTAGTCTCCAGTCAGCATTTAATGTTTCCTTCACAACCTGGTAGTCATTTCAGTTTCTCTCTGACAAATGGACAAGGCATTTTACACCTGAGGTAAAATCAGAAATATTTTTGTTTTCCCTGTCCTTATCTTCCAATGCTTTTTTTCTTTACCTAGACTTAGCAGAATTTTGAGCTTCTCAGGTTTTGTCTAACTTGGCAACAAATCCATCACCAATTGACTGCATCTCATCAACTTCAGTGGTGCTGAATTTGAATCAGTCCTGAATATGACAGAAAAAATATTTACACTATAAAGGGAACTCTTCTGGCACATTCTGCATTGCAGCTGCTTCCTGGCCTACTGACTGAAAACTGGCCTAGCATCTGCCCATACTAGGGTGGTGTGAGAAAACCTTTGCAGCCCTGAACAAAGTTTCCCCACTTGAACTCCATTTTGAGGGGTAGCTCCAGATGGATTAGTTAGCCAGCACTGATATTACAATATGAACATCACTTACATCCCTCTATTCTCCTTAACAATTATTTGCGTCTTTGATCATTTTCAAGGATGATAATTCGACAGAACTTTGCCCAAGTATGTACCTTACATACATACGGCAGACATTAATGTTTAAAGGTCTCCCTTAATGACACAGATTTCAGATGAATGCCTCTGTCCAATCTGCTATTATACTAAAACTGTTAGCTTTTTGGAGAAAGAATTGTCTTTTTAGTCATATGGGAATATTTTGGCTAGAATATCTGGCTCCTGCCCAGCCAAAAGGGCCATTCAAACTAGTGTTGTGTCTCTGGTAGTGACCAATACAGGATCCTCAGGGAAAAGCTGAGGGCAGGTCAGATAGAGCAGAGAGTCATACTTCCCCAAAAGAACTATCCTGCGTTTAAGATTTTTATAACAGAAGCATTTCCCATTTTTCTACAAGGAGATTGTCAACAAAGTATACCTCTTGAAAATCCTCAGAATACATATAATTACTACTCAGAAAATATCATTCCAAGTAATGGACATCAGAAAATTACTGTGAGCTGATAAAGCTGTATCTTCAATTTAAGTACCACCTTACTATCAACCTAGTGAGATGGAATCACAGGCTTATCCTATTGTATATTAAGGCATGTTAATAGCATATATTGTATATGGTATATTTTAAATATCGTTATCAGCTAGGTGGTAAATTTACAAAAAACATTTTACAGACCTCTTGAATCACAATATACGCATGGCCGTGTACGTGCCCTCTTATTTGCATTCATATTCAGTAGTCTGACATTTGAATTTAAATATGCATTCATATTTTGAAATGGACTGATTTTATAATAGCATGAAATCCATGAAAATACAAAGGATGAGTGCACTCTCATGCTTTAATTAACATTAGGTTAACCTGCGAAGTAGTGAAATGTCAATTTCCACTGACTACATGAGGGATAAGCTAAACCCTTAGTCCATAAATATGTGCTGTCCAGTAAAGTATAAAATAAATAAATAAAAGGTCAGCTGTAGCATTCTGACGGGATCCAAGTACACATGGATAGTGGCATGTTTATTGGCTGTTAGTGTGCAAGCCATTGGGAAAGCGTAAGCCCATAGGCAAGTAGGAAGGAACTACAGAGTACATAGTAGCAGAAATATTTATCGTGAGACAAGACTAGTAAAAAAGAGGTTTTCTCCTATGCATCATGTATATCAGAAATACAATGTGTTGCCACAAAATCTGTTTTCTGATGCTATCAATAAATAAAATAATATTTTCTAAGATGCAGTTTTAATTTAACATGGAAAGAGCTCCTAGCACATTTATATTATAATTTACCAGTACAATAACAATAGTACTATAAAAAAAATTAATTGCTACAAGTACTGAGAGTATGACAGTGCACACTGCTGGTGGCATGCACTGACGACTGCTGATGAAGCCCATTCCCTTCAGTGAACTGTAAAATAAAGCACTCTGTCTGATTTACTGTCTCATGTGAATGAACTTGACAGCATAATTCTACAATCTATTTTAGCCTCTGTTTGGTCAATTAAAAAAAAAAAGTGAACACAAAATTTAAGTTAGTTACATGAAGAGCTGTCAAGCAATCTATTACAATGCAAACCCAGTGTTTTGACTTACCTTTGGAAACAATGCAACAACTCATCTTTTTTTTAAGTCTTCAACACATTGCATTATTTGAGCTACAATAAAAACAACAGAAAAATATCTCTTAGTCCTTTAGGAATTCTCAGCAAGCACTGTGACAGGCTGGTAACAAAATTAGTCATTTTTCCTGTGCTCTCTTGCACAAAATAAAATACATTTAAAGTAGTTTCTCACTATGAGAGATACAAGCCATAATTGCTAATGAGCCTTTTACAGAGGAACAAAAGACTGCACACCCAAGAGGCATATGATATCTTCTAAAAATTATAGATGAATATGTGACCGTATAATCTGTTTTTAAAAGGGACAGATATTTGTTGCCTTCTTCAAAAGGGTTAAGAGTTTCTGATTAGCTTTTGGGTCATGTATCACACTTGGAGTGCCTAAGCCTAACGACACACTTCATTGAACTCCATCTAGCAAGCTTCATGCTTATGAAGGTGTTCCTCTTGATTGCTTTTCATCTGGGCTGCAGAGCGATTTGGTTGGAGGCTGACATTGATTAAGTGCAAGAGAACCGTGTTTTACTGTGACAGCTGCTAGGCCTCTGTCAACAAATCAATGGGGTTTTTTCCATTTTTTTTCATGTGCTTTTTTTTTTCCTTTTCTTTTTTTTTTCCCCTGGTCTTCTTAGCTCTCCTGTTAGCATCCTGCTGTTACTGGAGATGAAAAACATCTTTATAGCTGTCTTGTGATTGAACATTTTCTGATTTGCCGATCACATAAAATGTTTATCTGATGGGAACGAGGGTGTCTGTCCCTGGATTCTCCAGGATATAGAGAATACACAAGAGTGTATAAGACCAGAATACATGTTCTAAAAAAAAAAAAAAAGCTGTTTTTTTCGTGCATGGACTGACGCATGAATATCAACATTGTCTGTGTAAATAGTAAATAGTACATCATAATATTATTGCACTAAATAGTGACCGTTTTGAGCTATGAAACTTGTCTTTGATGAAATTATGCAGGGGAAAGCTTTTTCCTGTTCTTTTTTAAAATACTTAAACCAAATCAGTCTATATTTCTTGTCACAAAGCTTGTAGAGTTCCAAGTTAATTTTAAATAGCATTCAATTGACGAAGAGCTTAATTGTGTTTCTGTTAAAGTCATTTCACACACTGCTATTTTATATATTTGTTTCACATCAAACATCTCATTGCAAATTTTCTACATGACCTCACATTCCTACTATTTTTCTCATTCTTTTTTCCAGATTTGTTTTAGGAACAGAGCAGAATTTTCATTTTAAATTGCTTACTTTTTCCAAATTTATTTTCAAAAAATAACTAAGGAGTGTATTCATGAAAAAGCAATTAAAATCTTTTTCATATATATGCTAGTTCCATAGCAGGCAATGTTTTCCACACGTGCTTAATTTTATGTTATTAATTGGTTCTTCCATGGTCCAAAACATATATTTTTATTAAATTAAAATTTAAAAAACTAGGATTTTCAAATGAAACATAACACAGATAAATCATTAGTCTGATTTATTTTCCAAACACTTAGTAAGAAAATGTTATCTAATAAGCAGAAAAGGAGCTTTTTGGATTAAATCAAAGAAACCTTCAAATTAAAAATGCAACAAGAAAAAAAAATATTATAATGTAAGGGGAAAAAATTATTGTCAAGTTGAATTTGTAAAGTAACAAGTATAAAAACAGAGATAAAAGACTAGCATCAGATTACTTTTGGGGAGTGCTACAAAATGAATAAAACACCATTGTATTGACGTTTCCCTTTTGAAATATTAATGTATTGATACAAAAGTGTGATGATTCCAATAGTTCAGATGAATCATTTAAAAGCATAAGTTGTTCTAGTAGAGCAGGCAAAATATTTCCACATGCAAGTGGTGCAAAAGATGCCAACACTTCCTTGTTGGCATCCCGTATCTTCCATTCAAGAAATATAAATTGAAGTGAACACAAAAATGCACTGTTGCATGCAAAAACTGCTTCATTAGAGGTATACTTGTAAAAGTTTTAAATATATATATTTATATATACATAAAACCTCCCCTCTGTGAAAATGCCAAGAATCCAAAATAGCAGGATGTTGTTATACACATAACTGCTCAGAAAGTGTTTGTGGAAGCGGGAATCAAATGTATATTAAGTAAGGTTGCTGATGATACTAAACTGGGAGGAACTGTGGACTCCCTCAAGGGTAGAGGCCCTACAGAGAGATGTGGATAGACTAGAGAGATGGGCAATCATCAACAGTATGAAATTCAACAAGAGCAAGTGCAGGGATTCTCCATCTGGGAAGGGGTAATCCTGGTTATACATGCAAACTAGGCGACAAGAGGCTGGAGAGCAGCCACAAAAAGAGTTGGGTTGATGGCAAGTTGAATATGAGTCAATAGTGTGCTCTGGCAGGCGAAAGAGACAACAGAGTCTTGGTTGCACTTGAACGTGCACCCAGCAGAGCATAGCATTGTCCCACCCTACGCTGCACTGGTGCAGCCCCGCCTCGAGTACTGTGTGCGGTTTTGAGCGACTCAATATAAGAAGGACATAAAACCAGAGGAAGGCAACCAAGATGGTGAAAGGCCTCAAGGGCAAGACTAACTCAGCCAGAGAAGTGGCCGAGCTCACTTGGTTTGTTCAGCTTCGAGAAGGCTTGAAGGGTGACCTCATCACAGTCTACAGCTTCTTCAAGGGAGGCAGCAGAGGGGGAGGTGCTGATGTCCTTTCTTTGGTGACCAGTGACAGGACACGAGGAAATGGAATAAAGCTGTGTTGGGGAAGGTCAGATTGGACATTAGGGAAAGGTTCTTCACTGGGAGGGTGGTTGGTCACTTGAAAAGGCGCCTCAAGGAAGCGGTCATGGCACCAAGTCTGACAGAGTTCAAGGACCACCTGGGCAATGCTCTTAGTCATATGATGTAGTTTTAGATAGTCCTGTGAGGAGCAGGGACTTGGACTGTAGAGGGAACATGTACTGGAAAAGAAAGGAAATTTCATTAAAAAGATTGTAGGACTTCAAATTGTAAGCACTTCAGAATATTTATCAAACTTCAACTACTCAGGTACCACAAAAATTGTATATCCAATTTCCAGCATTTCACTGTGTTTTAAATTTAAAAATTAGGGTCCTGGTATTGCAGAGAAATTTTGAAGATATTAAATACATCTAAGTAATGTCAAGATTTACAGAAGCTTCCAAACTGTTGAAATAGTATGAACAAGAAAAAATGCAATGTTATCTCAGTGAAATACTACTTCAGATGCTTACTGATGAAAATTTTTGCATCAGTTTTTGTGTTTATAATACTTAAGGAAGCACAGGAAGGATCACAGATCTCTCTGATAAACAGTGAGTGAAGTCTGTTTCAAATACTGCCGGTAGGAAGCACTCTGAGAGATTATTTTTTCTCTAATTAAGAAAAGTTACACATAAGCCTATGTGAACCTACAGGGACTGCTCTGGCTATCAACACAAAAAAAAAAAAATACTGTGATTCTTTATCAGAATTCCATTCAAGTACATGTAATGATGATGAGCAAAAACGCCTGGCAAAAAAATCCAAATTTTAAAAATAATTTTAAAAAAATCCTCCCCCAAACCACCAAAAAAGTTTTCCAAAAAAACCATGGACAAGTGAGATAAATGTTCTTCTCTGTGCATTTACCCATCTTTGCATAGCAGTGTTAGACTATCCATAAGTTCAAGTATGAATGAGTTTAAATGGTCTGTTTTGACCATTTTCTGGAATGCAGTTTGAGTCAAAAAGAAAAAGAAAGAAACTATACCCACGACGCAAATTATTCTAAGAATGATTGGAAGTCTAAGAAGTTTCAAACTTTTAAAGAACTTGTGGCAATTTTAAAAGATGTTTGATTCTAGGTCGGTATATCTGTACTGCTTGTAAGCAAAATTTAAAGTCAGATTGATTTTATGAGGGAATTTAGGCCACAAAAAACTATTAAAAAAGCTAAGGAGGAAGGTATCAAAGCTTCACTTCTCCCTGCTTTGAGATGTCCAACAAGGATTCTCCAGCTGGGCCCTATCCATTCAACAAGGGACAAGAAAGTAGTTCATTAGAAATAAACAAAAATCAGTTGTGCTTGTAGCTGTGGGAGAGTAGCGATCTTTCAGCAAAATCACAGTGCAGTTCAGGAAAGGAGTAAGAAACAGAAATGATATTTTGATTGCCAAGCCTTTTCTGCCTATTTATGATATTCATTCTGCCATTTAAGCTCCCTGTGCCTTCAAGCAGCTAAACACTGTTATTTGGCACTAATATTGTGATGACCTACAAAACTCAAATAGTCTGTAGTACGAGGGGCATGCTCTGTTGCCGTGGCCAATTTACCTGAATTTCTCAGAGCTCAAAGTAGATGTATCAAAGCAAAAGCGTTGATGCCTACTGCACCACCAGGGTACTTTCCACTCCAGGAACTGAAGGTTCTCCACCCCCAACGCTAGCTGTACTGCAGCATCTTTAGAAAAGCTTCCTTCTTTGTCTTATTTCTGTCAGGTTATTCCTACCTTTTATTTTCCCTAATCCACCTCTTTGTAGGGAATAATTGAAGAGCTTTGGTTAATCCAATAGTTGGTCTTCTCATTCAGGGTATGAAATACCTCCTGTTTAGAGTAAAGATATAAATCTGGCTCACTCACATCTCAGGTGACCACCGGAATTAATGGCACGAAGGAGCATTGCTATAATTTCCTCTGTTTGGGTTTTGTAAATGACTCCTGAATTCCCTTATGAACCTAGCTTGAAAGCATTCACTTTAGAATTGTGCATACGTCCTGCCAACAAAAACTTACCTACTCAGGGCATTTTACCTTTTTTGTAATAGCTATTACTTCACTGAAAATTCCTTTCTGGTGAATAACTGGAAGAAAACATTAAGAATAATAAATTATTTTTAAACAAATGAATATCATCTGGTCTAGTTTTGCTTTGTGGAGAAGCCTCTACATTTTTCTAACCTAAAGCTGGTCTGAGAAATGTTACACAGCACTGCTGTGCTCTACTGTCAGTTTCTAATTATACAGTTTTTTTGGCGAAGGCACATATTAGAGCCTGGAGCAGCCATATGTTTATATTTGCATATACATATATACATACATACATACATATATATATACACACAAATATATATGTCCTAGATTGTAAAAAGGAATAACGGATCAGGATTTTTTCCCTCAGTGGAGCAGAGCAAACATCAGGACAACCAATAGGTCAGTTTCTTCCAATGAGCAGTGAATGGGGCTAAAGTTTTTATTATTTATTCATTTTGGATATACGAAAAAGCTAAATATATTTCTTCTGTCACAACGTCACTACTGAAGTCCAGAGCCTGATCAGTCCAGATTTCTCAAACTCCACCTTCTACAGTTCTCTCTTCTTATTATAACACTAGTTTAAGTCTCTGCGGTAACAAATGTGTCTTTAGGACTCACTAGGGCTTTACTAAATTAAAGAGTGACATCAGAACTTACATACTAATTCAGTGATAATTCCACCCGCAAAATAGAATAGTTGGGATTCAGATTTTTCCACATGCCAGATCACTGTGTAAAATCTTTCTTTCCAGAAAGAAAAGATTCTTACTCGGAAATGGGAACAGAGTGGAGAGTCATGCAAATTTTATTCTAGGGTCTTTGTTTTACCTGAGACCAATTATCAAGAAAGGTAAGAGAAAAGCTTCTCATCAAATCCCTGATGTTTTCTTCCAGTTAAAAAACATTTCTGATGGCATCTTCTCAGTTGCCATAAAAATCCTAGTGTTTCATTTTAACCAAATCCTACTTCAATTCTATTAATTGCTTACTAGGAAAGGCTAAGAACATGACCCTTTAAGGTGACAACTTTCTGGGTACCAGGTGCCTCATGTTCACACCAAGGTTGCCTGTAATTACACGAACTTGAAGACTGAACTGCCAGATTAAATAAAAAAATGCACTTTTTAAAGTTCAGTCACGTAGCACAGACACTTTCAAAGTCACGATGTTTCATGGAAGGTGATCCTCCAATACGACAACCAGAAAACAGATGTTGGTCCTCAATATCAAAGGAAAAGTCATTTAAATCAATTCAGTCTTCAGAACCTTAAAATATGCATTGATAAATTGGACATGTTTATATAAACTCTGTTTTACTATGAGATCATATAAGACACCACTAAATGTACAGATTGTAAAGGACAGGAAATGTCTAAATCAAAGAATTTTAGACAGTTTTCCTTTCAAATCTGTAAATATCCCAAATTAAAGCTTAGTTTCTTCCTAGGATTGTTTATAGGATTCAAGCACCCGATTTATACTAGGAAATTGTCACAGTCCCTGTCACATTCACAAATGCAAAAACACATGCAATATGATAGAGTATATTTTTATTCCCAAATGTTCCCTGATAAATTACTTCGATTTTAAATGCAATATCAGTAGCAAATTAAATCAAAGACATATATATGCACCACTAGATATGGCTGGTTTTTTCAGGTTCTTTGTCAAAACATTCTTGGTGTTAACTTCTTCCACCTACTCTGTTATGCATTCTAGCAATTTGGACTTAATTATCCTGGGCAAAAATTGTGTTAATTTTTTTTAACATTAATAATTACTGGTTCTAACGTAATCAAGGCTTAGAAGAGTAACCTACACAAGCTTTTTTTCATATAAATAGAACCAGTCACAAAATTTTTGTTAATTATACAAATCTCTTTCAGTGAATGTTCCGTTCTTGTCCACATTATTTTGACATTGCTGTTTTTCTTTATGACCCCTGTTTTCTCCAGAGCTGCCAGCACAAGCCCTACCAGTTGCATTATCGGGCTAGGGAAGACCTACTTTTCTTAATTCTAGCTAGTACTAGTCCAAAGAGGGACAGAATTTGGTGGGGTTGATAGTCTCTTGTAAAAACCCAACAAGTATTGGAAAGTTAAGTAGTTAGTCCAATAACTGATTTACTGGAAAGACGCAATGTTTACTTCTCCCTAAAATCTTATCTACATTATATCCTAGATCATTATAGCTTCACCAACACCACTAATTAAAGGCAAGTATATAGACTACCAAAAAAAAAAGGCTATGTTGAGACAGTACAGAAAAGACGGCAGCCTTGTTGTTTGCAGTCTCCATTGGAAGCAGAAGAAAAAACAGAAGAACATACTCCTAGCAGAGTCCAGCTCTTGACTACCTGTCAAACCCAGCAGAGGAGACAGAAAATGTACTGCCTGAATTCCCTAATGCGTAACTAAATCTCCGGCCTTAACAGCTTTTTTTCGTAACATAGATATTGAGCTGAGGGGTCCTGCATTAATGCACATTTCCTATTGAAGCAGTTAAGGAAATTTGGTTGCACATTCCTCCAAAAGCATCATTTACATTATGTTCTTCTGTAGACTCTTCCACAGTGGTCTCAGTGGAATTTGTTGATTTCTGTGGTAAACAACTATTATTTATCAATCACAAGGAGGAACACCATATATTACTAAAAGTAAATAAGGTATCTAATACAAATACACCTCCTAAGTGCAGTTTAAATGCTGTTTTTTATGTTGGTGCTTCAAAAAGCATTTAGTTATGACTCTGATAATTTGTTTCTACATCACTCATGGGGACTTTTTTGCAGCGAAGTTAATACTTTTTAGCTGTGTAAATATTTACTTTTTGTTTGGACCACTGTTATAATAAAAAAAAGTAATTCCTAGGGCAGAAAAAAATAAAAATATTAAAAAAGCTTAAAAAAGCTTAAAGATAATAAAGGGCATGAATGCATTTCTATATTATTTTGTCATCTTTTTAGTAGAAACTAATAAAATAATTCTTCCTGGTTAAGAGTTCTGTTTTGACCTTTCTCTCCTTTCTGTGGTCTAAATACTATACTCCAACACTGAGGAGGAATTTATATTTGGACTTGGATTTAATGACTTTTCTTTCTCAAATTCAGCAGAGTTTGTTGATCAGCCCATTGAACATGTTATCTGAAGCTTCGACTTAAACTCATCTCCATCTTAAGGGAAGAAGAAATAGCCAAAGATAAATGTCCCAACAAACATTCAGTAACAGATTGTTCTTATTGAGTTGATCTATCTCTCCTCTTATCTTTGTCTCACTGAAGAGCTATTTTAACATTTTTATATTTTAAAATTCTGAATTTTTACCCCAGAATTATAGATTTTTTAAAATCTATTTTAAGAGCAATTCTGGCACGAAGACTTCAGTGATGAACATATGAAGAGTTTCAATGAAAGAGTTGTCCTTGCTATTCCACCTGAAAGTCTACCTGAAGTAACATTATAGTTAAGAAAAGGTGTGTCAGGCTTTAAGCATATCCTCACCTTAACATCTGTGATCAAAGCAGGTTGTAAAATGATGACTGAAAATTATATGGATGATTTTCAAAATCAGGTTCTATCCACTCAGGATCTGAGATAAAAGCACCAGCTTCTTCCTAGACAGCTCCTGGTGGCTTTCTATGTGGCTGCTTTCATGCATCCATCCGGCATGGGTTTAAAAGGAATTAGAATTTCATCTTCAGGCCATTAGAGATGGAAACACAGACAATACACACACACACTCAAATCCTCACCAAATTGTTATCATAGTTCTATGTAGAAGGGTTTTTTTCCATTTTAGCTAATGAAAATCTTTAGGGCATTATGAGAATGATTGCAGAATAAGTGTACATAGAAATATTAACATTTTACATTTCTTGATTCAGTTGTCTCTTCACAACAAAGAGTGCCCAAGGATCTCTTAGTGAGGTTGTAAAAAATAGAGGCAATTGTATTCTGCACCTACACATATTTTAGTATTCATTTATGGATCAAGTCCAGCAGAGTACCAGTGTGATGGTCAGGGGCTGGAGAACCTATCTCTGAGAAGAGGCAGAAGGTCCTGGGCTTGTTCAGCCTGCAGAAGAGATTGCTTTGGAAGCATGTATTAGCTGATCTTGCCCAGGAAGGTTGTGCAGTCTCCACCCTTGAAAGTTTACAAGACCCAGTTTCCAACGTGGTCTGAATCTACTGTGGAGTCTGCTTTCAGCAGGAGGTCGGCGTAAGAGACCCCTAGAGCTCTCTTCTAGCCTGAATTATTCTGCCATTCTGTGATTTCAAAATGCCATACCTTGCTGCTAGTGGCTCTAGTGCTCTGAATATGAACTAGCGTTTTGATTTGTGTACCTATTGTCAAAATTTAGGATATTTCTCTTAATTGAAGTTCAAGAGAAACAGAGAGAGAGAGAGAAAATATATAGAAACAAATCTTTTAATATCTTGAGATCTCAGATAGCAAGAAGGACAGGAAAGATTGCACAGACACAAGTTGGGGGGGTGGGTCATAGAATATCTAACTTAAATCTTTAGCTCTCTACTAACTCATGAGACATTATGTATCTTCTTTGACTAAGTAATCTAGAAAATAAGATGGATTGAAAATGATTGGCCAATAACTAGAACTAGGCTCCTTTTTGCGGCTTCTTGTCAATGCTATTTTACTTTTATCTTAAAAGTCAGTCCTATTGCAAAACTTCCAGGATGAAATCCTAATACCAGTGAAGCCAGTGTTCAAAATTTGAATTTATTTCTATAAAACCATCTGGCTCTGGATTACAGCTGGAATGTACCTTAAAATTTTAGAGTCTCTAAATCCTAACTTGCTCAGAGTTGAGTATGGTAAATAACCTTGCACTTTTCAAGTTTGATGTGTTGTACAGCAAATTTTCCAGCTGAAAAACTTAAAATATACCTGCTGTTATAGTGGTAAAGAACTGTATAACCTATGATGTTAGCGACATACATTTAATTACTGCAGCAGATAAGCACACTGGGTACATGAGAATAACAGCAAAACTTCTGAATAGATTTAAACTGTACTATGATTTATTTCTTAATCTTACCTATAACATACTCCAATTCCAATAGTGGTTTCTTTCTTCACAGAAGTTAGTAGCTTTATTATAAAGGCACTGGGACTGGTGCTAGTTTACTTTCTACTTAATTTAAACAAATCTATCACATACTCTTCAGTGCGGTAAAAAGCGCCATATCTAATTTTACATATTTTCTTGTATATCTCTTACACTTTTCTCACAGAAAGCATTTAGTGATCATCAGAATAGCAAAGAATAGTGAGATAAAATTTCAGGCAAGTTAAAAAATGAGGCTGTGGCATAGTTAAAAGCTAAAATTACACACAGCACTCAAGGCTAAAGAATTAATTTGTTCTTTGAAATCCAGTTATCATGGGTTCTCTCAAATAGTAAATCTTGAATAAGTGCTATGAAAGCTTATATTTTTACCTGTTATGCTTTGCCACCACTTATGTATGTGAAAGGATGTATTTCCAAGTTCACTTAAATATTTATATAGTGATGGTTCTGGATTTACATGTTGTTGAAAGATTTGTGTGCTTAAATGTATGTGAGTTGAAAGGTGATTCAGCTTTCGCTGGGTACTGCAAAATGATATATTTGCATCAGGTAAACAATCACTGACAAGTCAGGTGGTAACACAATTAGGACCACCCACCATGCAACAGCATTCCAGAAGTATCCCTGCATAGCAAAACTTAATTGTCTATCAGTCAACTTTACATTAGCAGAAAATTCATAAACTGATAGCCTAATTAATTTAATTATCAAGATGCTGGGTTACAGTAAATCCACTGGAGATTTCATTATGTATAAGTGTACCTTTGCGAATTTCCTGTAACCCACAACACTGATAAAGCCAGAGGTTCACTGCAGGAGACTTGCCCCAAAGATATGTGTTCTGACACTGTATCCCCAAATGGGGTAAATCTGCTCTGAGGCTCTACCAAGCTACGAAAGTGTCCCATCAGCGATTCCCAGAATAAAACACAGTGAGCTATCTGGATTTTATACCAAGCAATAGCGACAAACAATATGCTTCTCTTCCTGCAGTTGTTTTTTAGATATACTTTTGGGTTTTCTTCAAACGCCTTACCAAGGTCAACACTGGTAACGCCTGATGAAGGGAGGCTTGCTGAAGGCTCGGTTAGCATGAAGCAGGGCAGCAGGGAGAAAATACAAAACTGGAATCACTTGTCAGTTGTAAAACCTAAATAAAAGTCAAAGTCCGTTGTCATTAGAATATAATTGTCCTCACACTTCATGCACTATAGGTCCCAAAAAATAGTCAGAGTAGTATTTTCCTGCTATTTCTTCTCTATTACACAATGAAGACAAACATGACCTGTCCAAAATGAACATGACAACTAAAAAGCAAAATCAAGAGATACATTTGAGAAAGTCAGGTGTACAGGCAGCTTTAGATCACACAACCAGCAGTAACACATCTGGGAATCGAAACAGAAATTGAGCTCAGCAACATTATGGCATCATGTACAATGAACTGGTTTTGAAATATTTATAAAATATGTTCGGAACCAATAGGCTTTTCTGAAGGAGCTGAAAAACAGACCTCCTAGTTCTACTACACTATCTATTAATTTATTTGTTTGTTTATGTACTTTATGTAATACATAAAACAACATAAAACAACAATACATAAAACAACAATAAAAACAATTCTATGGAAATGGAGCCATTGACACAGCTGTTTTCTCAGCCATTTCAATAAAACTCTTTCTCGTAAGAAAGATATGTACGTAGAGATACATGATACATTCACCTGTAAACTATGTAGATGTTTTTCCTGAACTACTGAACTAAATAGGAGGACGTTGAGCTACTGAGTTGCCTCACTGGGTCCTGACTGTAGTTTTGTTGCATAATTTCTTTCATTGGGACCTTGTATCCAATTTTCTGGAAAATAACAGAACATGTTAACAGGTCCAATTGCCAGTACAAAGATTATTCGTAGTCTTTCAAATGTTTCAACTACCTGGATTTCCAGGGATATTAATAACCTGTCTTTTATTACAGAACACAGAATTAGTATTAGGAACTTCCATTAACACATGCAGATAGCTTAAAGGCAAATATATTTTAAAAAGCTGAACATTACCTCTTTGCAATGGAAATAAATCACTCCGGGGGTTTCATTGTTGTCATTCTAATCTTTATAGCCATTTACTCTTTAAGACATAACACATCTAATTATGCTGCTATTGGTTTTTATGTTGCCTCATGAGGTTGGCTAGCAGTTGTGAAGCACACTGTGTTATGTTGATATCTCCATGGGCTACTTTTTCTCTGGAATATGAGATATGCTGGCATGCAAGTTTGGAAATCCTCATGCCATATTCTGTGGGAGACTAATAGTAGCGCACGTTTGTAACTCGCCTAGAAAATGAATACACTTATTTATGTTCTGTACAATATAATTAGAATAAATAATATTATCAACACTCATAAGATGTGAAGTTAAGTGGAAGTTCAAAATGTTTTTACTCACTTATTGAAATAGAGTTATATTTGCAAATTATGTTTAACTAAATATTTTTGGCAATTTAAGAGATTAAATTTTTATGTCTCCTCTATCTTCAGAAAGCAAGATGCAGAAAGTTTGACAAGAACATTCAGAATTGCTGTATCACTGTTTTCATTTTCCAGTGAACCCTGCAGCAGATGAACCAGGCATTTGTATTTTCAGTTGTAGACAGAGTAATAAACATTATCTGTTGCAGATCAGCATCAACATTTTCATTATTTTCTGTTCATAACAATTTATCACACGTTTTACTAAGACCACAACCCCACACACATTTAGATGTTCAGATGAAAAGATGTTTTTCCTCCATTTTAGGATAGTTTTAAATGTATAGATCAATCTCATAAGAAGACTGCAATATTTCACAAAAATGTACAGAACTTCTGTTGAAGAGAAAAACCAGCAAACAGCCAAATGCAGCAGACCTGGCAGATGAGACTGCATGACCAGGCACGTGAAATGGACAAGTTCCCTCACAGGCTTTGGAGCCTCAGAGTCAAAAGTCTTCCAGACAGAAAATCATTCCTTAGATAGCTGTTGCAAGTTATTCCAGTTACCTCTAGATAACCCAAAGTCTGGCGATATCCTCACATTCTGCAACACTCTTTATTTATCCACAGTGCTGACTGCTGGTTTACGCTCTGAGTAGAGCTGAACACCCACTCATCATCCTTTGAAGTTTTCTCTTCAACTGGCTATGGTCTTCACTTGCCCTCCTTAAACTTTCCAAAGTGTCAATCTGCTCTCTTCAACCACAACACGTTTTGCCATCTGAATTCCTCCTGTGCTAAAAAAAAAACAATTGTATCACGTATCATAGCATTAACATCAGTTGGGTCACATTGCTTGGGTCTCTCTCACATTTTTGTCTGCCCTGACTATTTAGATTTTAAGTTTTTCCAGCCTCTATTATATATTCATATAGTACTTGGAACAATGAAGCCAGCACTGACTAACATCTCCCTTGGATGTTAGTGTAATACAAGCAAATTAAGGACAAAAATTACAAACATAATCTAAAAAGTATATTTGCCTATAAATTAAATTGCTACAAGGTGGTAACAGTGAAGGCTGTAGACTCCAAATAGTACTATTGACCCATATAAAAATGATTAAACTGTTCTTTTAATTCTAGCTCTCCTGCCAGTACTGCTTGGAGGTCCATAGCAGACTAATTTTTCCTGTTGCCTTGTCTGAAGGGTAAATGTGTCTTCCATCTTCAGATTTCACTGAATAGCATTTTTAAAAGTGTTAGTGTAATGCCTCAGTTAATTTGGGGCTTTCATGAATATTAAGGGTGCTACTGAAAATCTGAAAAGCTTTTGGCAAAAGAGTTTTGAAAGGGCTTCAGTCACCTTCTCAAAATTTAAGAGTTTATCTTTAATAAAATTTCAGGTTGAATGTTAGTGAATATTTATCCATCTGATTTGACTAGCAGGTATCGAACGTTTTACTGAGCATTTTTATTTTGAATCTAAGCTACAAACCAAATCCCAAAGTTGAAGCAGCAGTGCTCTTTGTTCAGCTGTATATTTACATATCTGCATCTCCATGCACGACTCAGACGTAAATAGGTATAGAAGAGCTATGTGCAGATTTGCACTTGCACTTTAAAAATTTTGCCTTACCTTTGTCAACTATGTTTTGATGGTACATTACGATGTTATTATTACAAAATAGCAATGCATAGCATATCTTCACTAGAGTTAAGTGAAGTCATCATGTTCAGTAATAGTAAAGTATCAACCTTTTTTTATTATGTAAGAAATCATTATTAACACCTTTGGCAATGTTCATCATGACAGACCCTTCAGATATTAATATAAAGTGGTGCATTATATATATAACTTTAATGAATGATATCATAATTACATTATGCTTCATTAGGTTTATATAAGGTAGGCATAAATATTTTAAATAAAATATGTGTGTGAGCATGTGTATGTGTATAAATACATTGATATATATATACACTTACCCAGCTTCTCTCAAGGCCAACCAAGGCTGATCAAGGCCAGTTCAGTCTCTGAGATTCTAGTTATCATTTATAAGTCTTCTGTACTTTTATGTCTTTAAAAAGATAATTAAAAGATATTCCACCCCATATAAAATATCCTCCTGCTGTTTTCACAGATCATCAGACATCAAGTAAGTCCTGATCTTCCCCATCTAAATGAATCATTAGCACTTTAAATACTTCTTGCTCAAAGTACCATAGAGCATATACCCTTCATGGTATATGCTCCGAGGCTGTTTGTAGAGTGTGTTTGAGAAAGTTATATTGACATTAACCGTTTTGCTTACGTACAGGAAAATATTTTTGATTGGGAATTCTACAAAACATCCACCCTGGAGTTTTCAGCTAGTTAACTCTTTAAATACTTCATACAAATAGAGATGTCTCCAAATGACATTTTCTTATTTATAAAATAATCGACTTTCATCAGTCAGTCCTTTTACAACAAATGGAAGATCACACTACTACCTGTACCAGTATCAGCAATCAAAAAAACTACCTGTGAAAATGTTATTGAAAGTTAAAACTATATTCCTCCATGAGGTTTTCCAAATAATTCCTTTAGAAAAGAAAAAAAAAAAAAGAGTATTAATGGATTGCACTATAAGAACTCTTTGAAATTCTTGTTGCAAATAACACTAACGGTTATACCTTGGGCTGGCACCATTTCCTCATTAACGATTACGTAAATTTAGTAAAAGTCCTGTAGGAATCTGTGGTTGCCTAAAGAACAATAATTTCTGTTGTATCCATCTATTTAGATACATGCCGGGCCCCCTTGGTATATAATGGACAACAGATCGGGTTCCTTCTACTTTTCTAGCTATCCATTGATATTGTCTGGGGAGCAGAATGCTAGAATGCTTTTTTCTTCCCCTCAGCCTTTTTTTTTTTTAACTTAGGCTGGTTAAATCTGACAATAACAGCTGGAAAAAGTCCTAAAAAATTTCCTTGTCAAAGGAATTCATCAAGCAATTCTCCCATTTGGCTTGAGCATGCCGTATGTCCTGCCTTCTCCTTGCACAGTCACAAATGCCATGACACTACAACAGGAGCTATCTGCAGTATTTCCAGGAGGAGGATGGTGCAACTTTTCTTGGCCACCACACCGGAGAAAACAGAAAGAAAATATTGGCCTTCTGGGCCCAATGGCAAGGGCCTCTCACTTTCGTCCAAGTGTAGCAGCATGGAGGGTCTGCTGCTTTCAGAGGGGCAGAGATGGTACTGCTTTGGAGTCATTTCTCTGTCACAGACAGAAGCAGATGTGGGAAACTGTCTTCTTTTTATTTATCCCAGTAGTTCACAGGTATGTTTTGAAGGAGTAGGACCTACTGTACTTTTTTGCATCTTTCAATATACAAAATATTCTGATGAAGTATTGCCTGTGATTTCCACAAATAACCTGTTTAGAAGTACAATTTCCATTGGAACTGCTCCACTGAGCACTGGGTATCCTTACCTGTGTTGTCTAACATTCCCCGCGGGTTTAGCAAATTTCACTACATCAGTTGCACTCCTAATGCATTTTCAAGCTTGTCTTTGTGAGTCTACGGGCTGGATCCTGACATATTTACATGATTCCCGAAGGACAGTCTACGAAGTTAAGCCTACAGTATGCACACACAGTCTACTCCTAACTACTACAGAAACTCACCATGGATGGTTATGACAAAATTAGTGGTTTGTAATCTTTCTTACATAAGTATGCTATCATGCTTGTCTTTCAAAATATGCCACACAGACTGCTGAGAAGGAGGGAACCAGTGTTTGATAAGGAGCTCTCTATTTTATAATATCCACGTCATTCCTTTATGGACAAAGAGACATAATTACCACTTTGCTGGAAAGGGTTCTGGGTGGAGGAGGAAAGAAAATTCCAACTGCAAAAAAAATGCCAAAATCATGAACTGTATGAAACTGAGCATACCAGAAAACCATCAAAAGCTGCAAGATAGTACTACCCGTGGACCGTTTGGAGACAAAGCAGATCCCTTGAGAGCAATGACACCAGTTGTGGAAAAGTCTAGGTGTTATTACTCCATAGGTGTATATATCTTATTTAAATAGTTCTAATCTCTTCTAGAGTAGAATTTGGCAGGTTTACTTCCCCCAGCCAAGTGGTAAAAGAGTTCAGAAGATAATTGCAATTATCACTCCCATAATCCTCACAAAGGTGAAGTGACGGCCTCAGGGCTTGCTTTTGACCAAAATCGAGCTGCAGGTAGAAGCACAGCGAAGTAGCTCAACAGGGTAATGCTTTTAGGAGCCAGAAACTACAGTTGCATTTCCAGAAAGACATTGTCATTTAAGAGGCATATGAAACTTTTTGTTTACAAGTGACAAGATGTAGTGTGAATTAGGGCAGTTCTGTAATATCTACACTGTGTGGGACTGCAACTGTCCTCTTCATAAGGTTCAGTTTATTTAGCTTAAGGTACCATCTGGACCAAAGGCTTAAATTATAGAAAAAGCTGCTTCAGCTGCAGAGGTGTTTGCTTAGTTCCCACCAGCTCAGGATAAGCTTCCTTTGCCTCACCAGTCAGAGCTGTTGCCTTTGGATCACAAAAATCTCAGTTCAGCTCCCAGCTACGACAGCACACAAAACACATTCACACAAAGTCCAAACACCATATGGGGGAACTCTGCTAATTGGAGAAATCTGCTTGGCTTCCAAAGGATAGACACAATAAAAGTCAGAGGGATGAGTCTGAAGTCTGTAGCAGAGAAGAGATTACTTTGCTTTTAAAGGAAGCAGCTGAACTTAGGATAGAACTACATTTTTATCTTGAAAATCTTAGTGCATTTTTGAAGATCATCCTCAGACTGAGGAATTACAAAGCTGCCTCAATTTTTAAAATGTTTTAGTAAATATATCATAAATCAAAGGCCTAATAGCTGCATCTTGGGACCACCAAGATGAAGAATTGTTTTTGCACAGCCTGCAAAGGCATTTTCAGTAACCAGTTTAAAAGGTTTTCTTTGCCCTCCTCCTCCAATTAAAATCATTAAGGCTTAGATAAAACCCAGTAATTAATCTAAGATTTGAAGATTTAAATAGTTGGCATTCTTTCAAATGAGGAATTCTGACTAACTTTTTCCATTATTTTCACGGTTCTTGCTCTCGCTCTCTCATTTTTGTAAAAGGCAAGTACCAGGAACTTACAGCCAAGATTCACCTGCTGGAAAGGCAGCATGGCACACAAAGGAGGCTTTGCAGGAAGGAGAGCCTTTCAGTGCGCTCCTTTTAAATGGCAATCTTGAGAAGGTAGTATTGTTATTGTTGTTGGTTTTCTTTTATGTAGATTGGGGCTAAGAGAAGTATTACTCAGTCAAGAAACAAAGCAGGATGAACAGCACTGTTCTATTTCCTGCACTTTAGCTCTCGGGTCTTACAGCATTTGCTAAATATGTTCCCCACTAGCTTTTGCAATAAGGTGGCATACTATGTACAAATAGAGCTTCCAGTAACTTTATAATATCTAGCATTGATTTCAATGATGTACAGCACCAGCATCACTTACAAATGTGCCTCATCCACGCTGCTAGTTGTGGGGAAATACTCAAGACAGGAAAATGGAAGTTGAAGGAGGAGAGGGAGAAGAAGGATTATGAAAAGCAAAAGAAAATAATGTATAGCCATGTGCCTAGGGAAACTCCAGGACATGTTTTCAAACTAGCAAATCAACAATTAATATTTAAAGAAGAAATAAAAGCCAGGTCAGCAGAAAATGTGCTCTGGAAGTAACTATAAAGACAATTTTATTGATGCTTTCATTCTGTCAACCCATTTTTATGGGCTTTTATTGCAGGATACCTTTAGTTACCCACACAGGAGCATCATTTCAAAAACCTTAAAAAAATAAAATAAAATAAAATTTCAAAAGCCAATGAATACTTTATCAGTATTCATTAAGATCTAAACAATAATGATGAGACCCATCCAAACCCATGAAACTTGGAACTGTTCCTGTGAGCCAGAAAAATGCCACAGGGGTTTTGTCAGAGTAACAGAGCCGTTTATTATTATTGCAAGCGTGTTCAGGCTGAGCAAAAGTTACCGCTGTCATAAACAGATGTGTGTTGTATCCATCTCATTCACTTCTATTTCGAAGGGCTAGAGAGGAAAAATTACACAGAATTTTGCCTACTTGCCCCATGCCCAAACTGTCATATTATGAGAAGCTGCACCTGATTCATCATGTCACACTCTGTGATGTGGTAGCATGGTCAATGCAATTCAGTGTGAGCCAGCCAGAGGAAAGATATAAACTACCACAATAAATTAATGAGGTTTCAGGAAAATCAACCACTAAAGAAACCATCATTGTCAGGAAAAAAAAAAAAAGGAAATCCAATGTGCTTTTAAAAACATGTAAGTGTTGCCAATGTTCAAGAGAAATGGAAACGGCGTTAAACTAATTCCTTTATCATGTGGTGAAAACCCAGTGCAAAGCCATTGTGTCACTCATGTAACTAAAACCAGAATCTGTGAATATGGTCGGAGGGCTCTCCTATAGTTACTCATGCAAAATCAGCATTATGTAAAAGAAAAAAAAAAAGCTTCAGAGCACAGTTTACACAGTTTTTTTAATTAATAAACTACAAAAACCTAGCTGTAACACCAACATGAAGGAGCAACTCTATTAAATGGCAGTAACTGCTAATAGAAAAGGTGAAGGTGGTGGTCCACCCCCACAATTCTGTTTGCTTCAGGTTACCTCACAAATCCCAGGAGTCTGCTGGGACTCTGTGTAACCTCTGCAGGACTTGGTCATACAAGTGTACAGTGGGTATCACATACTAAAGTGACCCTTCCTCTTGAGTCTGACACTTCTGCAAGGTGACACCTGCTCTTTTCCACCCAACCGGTCTCTTGTAGACCACCTTCCCTATATAAAGTACCCAACTTGTATTCCCTTCATAGAATATCCATGCTATGACACTGGTCCTGAGTTTATTCATACCTGCTCTTCAGTATGGATTTCTTACACCCGTCCTAGAGATGGACTGGCTCACATTCAAACCGACAATATGCTGTCCCTGCTAGCAGCCGAACCTCCACACAGCTTCTTGCTCAGCACTTCGATCTCAGTGGGCCAGCGTGGACCTTAGGAATAACACGAGTGAGAAAGCTCGTGGATTGAGGTAAAGACGGAGATTGCTTACTGGTGACCACCTCAGGCAAAATAGGCTTGGCTTCGGGAAGTTACTTTATACTTTATTGCCAATAAATACATATATATTTAATTACTGATTGTTGGGTACCATGAAGTGAAAACTGAAAAAAAAAGAAAAAGGAGCAAAGATTAAAACACCTTGGGAAAACTTCTCTTCTCCACACTTCGCCAGGTTCAACTTCACTCCTTCATTCCAAATGTCTCTCTTCTCCTCCAATATTCCTTGTTATGATACAGGTTACATTCAGTCCTTTCAGTGGGGCAGCAAGCAGTGGGAGTAGGGGGCTGTCATGGTCAGTACACAGCAGTTTCTTTTTGCCACTTCTTCCTCACACCTTTCCTCTGCTCCAGCGTGACTCCTCAATGGGCTTCAGGGTTTTTTCTCTGCTACGGCATCTTGTCTTCCTCCTCTGACCTAGGCGTTTCCTCTGCTCTTTCTCACTCCTTTGACTCCCTGCTTCTCTATCTGTCTGGTATCTTTTGCCCTTTTAAAAATATATTTCCATTGAGGTGCCATCAGCTTCACAGCTGGGATAAGCTGTGTCCTGCAGTGGGTCCATTGTGAAGCCAGCCAAGTTCAGCAAAAGCCAGCTCCTGACCTCTTCCCATGGAGGCTGCCCCTGCAGCCACCTACCACGCCCAAAACCTGGACACGTACACCAAATAAAATACTATTCGAAATCTAGCATCCTCCGATCATCTTCATGCTATGCAAAGTGGGCCCTGCTCAACCTCTCCTGTTTATGAATGGGTACAAGAAGATCCAGGACATCTGGATGCAGCAGAATGACATGTGGACAACCAGAGAATCTGATTCTCACAAAAAAAGAGGCAATAACCAAAGTGGCAGCCACTTTGCCAATGAACCCTTGAGGACCAAGATACTGCGATGCTCATAATTATTAGTTAATTATATTAATAATTAAATAATTATTATTGATGTTATTATTTAATTATTAATTAAACCACGCTGGTAAATTTCTTGCTACATAGAGGCTTACAAACCCTCAGTGAGGTATGCAAGGCACAGGATGTACCCATGCGTATCTCAGGGATGTCTGCATAATAGTGTTACAGAAAGGCACCACTTCGTTCTACCTCTGCTTAGAATTAATCACACTTTAGTGCTTTTATACCAGAATCTAACCAGGACAGTGTAGTCCAATTATTAAGTCTGTTCATATTTATTATCTGTACTTATTAGTTCAAACCTGGTGCTGTTCTAGAGCAGCTTTTGGATTAGAGGTGTGATTGTATGGCAAAAGATTTATACAAAATATACAGCCCCGGCTCAGTCTTTCTTCATAGGGGAGTGATTTTCTGTTTGCAACTGACATCGTCTTTTTGAGTGTGTTTTTGGTTTTTTTTGGTTTTTTTTTCTGAATGATCTATTTGAAACTACCTCTTAATAGTTCTCAAACTTATTTATATCACTGCAATAAAGGAATGAAATCAAAGGTTGAAAACATTCTTTTAAATTAATTTATATTAACAGAACTACCCATACAATTTTTGCGGGTGATATGGCTCATGCAGGTCATGTTTGGGGTTTTTTTTTTTCCTTTCTTTCCCTCTCTTTTTTTTTCTTTTTTTTTTTTTCAGCAAAAGGAGGAAAAGGTTATAATTTAAAATCCATTGTCATTTTAATCAAGCACCATAAAAGTCACTGAGTCAGTTGTGGTAATGACCTGTGCTGTCAGTGGACTTAAATTCAGATCTGATGTATTTAGTGGCACCGTATTCTGTCAGGTGAGGCTCAAGCTTTGAAATGTAATTCTGAGAATTGTTTAGGCATGTCTTGATTTGAATGACTTGTAGTTTTTATTTTAGCTTTCTATTTATTACCTTACAGGATTCAAATATTTAAACCAAAGTTCAATCAACTTGTTTTTTTAGTAGCTGACGCTGCTTACAAAGACTTCTCATGGTTTCAGTTGAGATAGAGTTAACTTTTTTACTAGCAGATGATGTAGCGCTATGTTTTGGATTTGGGATGAGAAACAGTGTTGATAGCACACTGGTGTTTTTAGTTGTTGCTAGGCAGTCAAGGCTTTTTCTGCTTTTAATACCACCCCACCAGTGAGCAGGCTGGGTTTGTGGGGCTGGTGCAAGAAGCTCGGAGGAGACCCAGCCAGGACAGATGACCCCAACTGGCCAAAGGGATATTCCATACCATATGACATCATGCTCAGTATATAAAGATGGGGAAAGAAGAAGGAAGGGGGGACGTTCCCAGTTACAGTTACAGTTGTCATCCCAAGTAGCTGTTATGCATGATGGATCCCTGCTTTCCTGGACATGGCTGAACACCTGTCTGCTGATGAGACTCAGTGATTGAATTCCTAGTTTTACTTTGCTTGTGCACACAGATTTTGCTTTACCTATTAAACTGTCTTTATCTCAACCTATGTCTTTTCTCACTTTGACTCTTGCAATTCTCTTCCCCATCTGAACTGGAGGAAGCGAGCGAGTTTCTAGTTGCCAGATGAGGTTAAACCATGTCAACAGTCTATCTCAATCCAATAAAAAGAATATTGAAGACTGACAATCCTATTCCATTTTTTCCCATAAAGTGTAAATTATTTAATTTCCCTAACTTGTAAATTAGCTCTTCTGTTTCTTTAATTTCCTGGTTTCTTTAATTTCCTGGTTTCTTTAATTTCATGGCTTCTGGCCTTACAGAGAGATGTGGTTAGACTAGAGAGATGGGCAATCATCAACAGTATGAAATTCAACAAGAGCAAGTGCAGGGATTCTCCATCTGGGAAGGGGTAATCCTGGTTATACATGCAAACTAGGCGACAAGAGGCTGGAGAGCAGCCACAAAAAGAGATCTGGGGGTTTGGGTTGATGGCAAGTTGAATATGAGTCAATAGTGTGCTCTGGCAGGCGAAAGAGACAACAGAGTCTTGGTTGCACTTGAAGGTGCACCCAGCAGAGCATAGCATTGTCCCACCCTACGCTGCACTGGTGCAGCCCCGCCTCGAGTACTGTGTGCGGTTTTGAGCGACTCAATATAAGAAGGACATAAAACCAGAGGAAGGCAACCAAGATGGTGAAAGGCCTCAAGGGCAAGACTAACTCAGCCAGAGAAGTGGCCGAGCTCACTTGGTTTGTTCAGCTTCGAGAAGGCTTGAAGGGTGACCTCATCACAGTCTACAGCTTCTTCAAGGGAGGCAGCAGAGGGGGAGGTGCTGATGTCCTTTCTTTGGTGACCAGTGACAGGACACGAGGAAATGGAATAAAGCTGTGTTGGGGAAGGTCAGATTGGACATTAGGGAAAGGTTCTTCACTGGGAGGGTGGTTGGTCACTGGAATAGGCTCCCCAAGGAAGCGGTCATGGCACCAAGTCTGACAGAGTTCAAAGACCATCTGGGGAATGCTCTTAGTCATATGGATTAGTTTTAGGTAGTCCTGTGAGGAGCAGGGTGTTGGACTCAATGATCCTTATGGGTCACTTCCAACTACAGATATTCTATGATTCATACATATGCTTTGCTGCCCAAAGGTTTTCTTCCCTGGGCAGTTAGGCAGATTATTATCTTTTTCATTTCTGTCCTGTATCTACATTACAGCATATTCTTATGAATTTCTTCCAGTTGCAACCACAACTTATTATTAAATACTTGTTTTATAAAATTACTAAGATCTTGATAGTTTTCAAAATCCTGAACCATTTTTTTAACCCGTGTCCTGGTCTCCTCACCTCCCAGTTAAGCTATGGTTCAGTTCAATAGACAGAGAAAAGTATTACTTAGAATTTGTACCAACTGAAGAATAAAGTGCTAGTTTCAACAAACGTTGCACTCTCAACTTTGTGCTAAAGTATTTTTGACAATTCAATAGATAAACAGAAAAACAGAGGATATATCCTGGTGCTTGTCTGTAAGTAGTTGCTAAGTGGCTAGCCCTCTTCCTTTGTTGTTATATATTTGTAGCACATATGCCTAGATGCAATTTTTCGAATAACAAGTTATTAATATATTATATTATTGTATTATAAAAAATTGTTAATATAACTTGGTGTTATATTACCTTCTTGTAAAAGCTTTAAAAAAAATAAACAGTCCACTTTTTACTGATTAAAAATAGTTCAATAATACAAAACAAATAAAGGCTTATGCCATTGTGAGTTTATACATTTATACAAATGTCTTTTTCTGTTTCAACATTGCCCACTTCTCCTATGGACAAACATTATTCCGGAGCAGTTTTCTTCTTTTCCTTCACTTTTGCTCCATGTTCTACACTGCTTGATATTGGGAAAACTAATTTTATTTCTTCTATTTCTATTAATACATGCACACACACACACACATATCCACACATTCTTGTGGAACAAGAATGAAAGTAAATGGTTTGCAGTCTAACTCCTGCTTATGACTTATCCAGCAAGACCAGGTAACAGAGACAAATAACACTTCCCAAGTGCTACCAACCAAAACACTCCAAACACCAAGCTGCTGTGGCTTACTTGAGGCCAAAATGGTGAGGTTTTGAGCACAGTATCTTCCACAGGGACTCATCAGCTTGATAGTAGATATCCTGGTAGCATGGATAAGGTGCACGTCTGGAACATGAGTGCCTCATTAGTACACAAAGTATGTAATGTAAAAAAAGTTTTGTAACTCCTGTTGAGCAGAGTTTATATTCTGGTGAAGAGATCATTTGGCCAGGACATCTGCCTCCGCTGAGGCTTCATAGTTGCCATAAACTATCACAAGCAAGGAGCACTTCTGAAGGAAGCATGTCTTACCTCCTCCATGCCCTCAGTTTGGCTTTCTCACTTTTGCATACACTGGGATTCACGCTCATGAACTATGTAATACAGGAACTGCACATTCACAACAGCATAATAAGGTAGATCAAGGATCTGCTGTTCTTTGAGTGTACATGTTTCTGTGCAGGTTAATCTTCAGTTAGAGTCTCACAAAAGAGCAAGGGAAGATGCAGAAACACAGTGTCCTGGTTTCAGCTGGGATAGAGTTAATTTTCTTTCTAGTGATTGCTGTGAAAAGACTGTCAATACTGCATATTGCTTTAGTTGTTGCTAGGCAATGTTTACAAAAATCAAGGATTTTTTTCACCTTCCCATAGAAGCTGAGAGGGAGCACAGACAAAACAACTGAATGGCCTGTGGAATATTCTGCACCATAAAGTCATGCTCAGTATACCAATGTGGGTTGTGGCACGGTGGTGGAGTATTTTCAATCACTGCTCAGGAAGGTGCCAATTTCACCAGCTGACCGAGAGTGACTTCTGTCACCATTATTACTGTCATTTTTATTTTCCTTTGCTGTTATTGTTCTACTAAACTGTCTTTATCTCAAGCCACGAGGTTTTTTCTTCCCTTTCCTTTCACCTTCTTTTCTCCCTCTTACTCTTCTGGAGGTGGGGGGAAGGAGGAGAACTGCGAGAGCACCTGCATGGTCCTAGCTGCCAGCAGGGTATGACACATACACATGGAGCTGAAATGACACAACCTTTCTAATGGCAGCTCTTTTTCTCACAATCATGAAATTGTAGTCCCAAATTCTCACACATCCTTAAATCACTTTAATTCTAACTCATATATTTCTTGCAATTCAAACTATTTCCTCAATGCAGGGTAAACCATGGTCTCACAAAGTTATCCTGAGGCACAACTGATGGAGCAAAACACTGAGGGGAGTGTAGGGATCTCTAGCTAGCTTTATCGTTAAAGGAAACTGATGTTCATCAGTATTCTAAATCACCTAATTTCCAGTTTAGTTTTCAAAAACAGGTACTAGGAGTGAAAATCTTTGTTAAATATTTTAGACAATGAGTCTATGCTAAATGACAGAAACTGAGAGTCTGATCCACACAGTAACTGCGCTGTTTATTTTATGTGCATACACATGAATCTTGTGACCAGGCAAACAACAGATTCTCTGACAGTTGACTCCACGTTAAATGATTAGTAACTCTTGAGTGTCTCTCCAAATGATGTAAGGATGTTCCCTATTTTTGTTTGTTTGTTATGCTGCTTACTCTTGCAAAATGTCAAATGCAACTTCAGCAATCCAATTCTGAAAGTAGCAGGTGGAAATGAGTAATATTTCTGCTTCCCTGAAATAATAAGGCAATCCTTGGCTTCTGCCAGATTTGCTTAGCAACTGTGGTCTAAAACCTTCTACCAAAGTAAGGCACCACAGTTTTAAGTCTGACCTGGCAAACCATCTTTGATTCCTTTTCAGAAATATTTCAGTTTAAGGGTTTTGTTGTGAAGCTTCTAGGCTTCTTCTGTACTACACTGCCTAAAAATAAGAGACATTTATTGCAACATGAATTATTTTTTTTTTGCAGATGCATTTTTCATTTTGTGCGCTACTAACTGACCTTAAGTTAGAATGTAAACTGGTTTCTCAAAATAAGGCTTCTTTGGAAATGCGACCATTTATCCCTTCTTTTGATAACATTGAGCATAAATTGAAAGACAAAATTGCTATCACTTGTCTGTTGGTAAATCCAATGGCTAGAATTCTAAGGTAAATATTTATTTTCAGTCTTTTACATATTCTACTGTTTACGAATTTAGTAACATTTCTCTGCCTCAAATTTGATTTGGCTGTTCATGTTAACTTATTCCACTGTCATGTTAACTGATGTTAGTGAGCAAGCTGAGACCAAATTATTGAATGCTCAGTGGACATACAGGAACAGCAGTACGTGCTTTAATACCATATAGTTAGCCTAAAAATAATTGGTAAAATGGTAACCTCCTTTTCTGATTAAGACTAGATGAGCCCTTGCATAGAGACAAATAATGGGTTGAAACTTAATTCATCATTTGATGCTGTATTCTTCTCTTAAGGGTTGTATACTTTTCTAACTTCTGAACTTCTAAGTAAGGATTACTCAGAGTACTTTACATGTACCTGAAACCTGAAACATTTTTTTCCCACTGTTCAAAAATGATACGACCATCAAATATAGAAGAAAGGACAAGACTAGCTAGATTGAAGAGCAACAAACCAAATTACCTAGCTCCAGATAGTTCAGTCTGCTCATTCAGCAACTCAGTCACTGGGGACACGTTACCCTGATGCACTACTCTTGTAACAGTTCCTCTTTTAAAACATAGACTGCTACGAAGCTACTGTCTCAATTTTGAAACTTTGACTGGAATGTGTTTTGAGCCTTTTTCCTATCACCATGGTCACTATTGAGACAGTCAACTGCATCAGGTGCTTTACCCCACTGCCAAGACCCTGAATGATACAGCTCCAAGTTCTTGAAAAGACGTTTGAATTTTATGTTACATGAGTGGTAATACCTGCCTGTCCCAATGGTTTAGCTACCACACCATCTCTATCCAAAAAAACTCACCTTTGTCAGTTCGCCTTTTCTTTGTTTTATTAATAGATGTACATACAAAGAAAATGTTCGTCTTTTCCCTTTAGAGTTTTTTTATGGTCATAGCATTTGGGAGCAGGGGTCAGTTTCATGATGAAAAACAGGCATTTTGCTTTATTTCTGGTAGGGGGCATCAAAGAGAACAGTTTGACTGACATGTTATCTGCCTCCCATGTTTTAAGATTACTGGTATTTTGCTTCAGGACATTTACATTTAAAAAGCTCACCAGAGCAAAATCAGATCAGGAGGTACACAAACCTTAACTCTGAAGTTCTCGTTAAAACCAGATACTGTAATCGTGGAAATGAGAAAAATCTTTCTCTTCCTTGTACATTTAGCTGTGCTTATCTACAAAATTACTATAAAGACATGTTACATCTGGAAAAAAAAATAATTTGAAAACAATTCTTCTGACAGATCTGGGTTGCAATACAAATAGTGTGGGCATCATATCTATCACAAGTCAACACTTCCTCACTGGAACTGATCAGTACAAGGATTTTCAGCATTAATTTGAAACAAATTACTCAGTGGAATCATGGGGAAAAGAAGCACACTGTTTACTACAGTAGATCCCTCATTGTCAGGAATAAGGTAAAACTCTGTCTTTAATTGTCCTGTAGGTCTCCTCTCCCTGAACTGCTGTTTCTACTATTTAGTTTATTCAGAAGTTAATATCTCCTAATTGTACATTCTAATACAAACTTACATAATTATTTCCAGTGACACTGTCACAACATCAAAATTATCTCTTTGTAAGAACATATTCTTTTTCCTAAAGTTCTAGAAAACTCAGGGACAATAATTGACTTTCCCAGGATAGCAGAAGATTTTAGTAGCAGGAAAAAGCTGAACCCAAAATATTCTTCATTTTTACAGTCACTATCCAATTGTGCCTTGCTTATGTTTAGCGCTTTCTTCAGCTATATCAATGTTACATCTTATGCATTAAATTCAATGTTTTAGTTCATTTTGACCTATTGGTCATTTCAAGGGGTTACTCAAAACTTCAGAGTCCCTTCGGAGGGTTATGAAGTATGAGAGGACTTAATGGTTTTCACTTCTCTGCTTGAAGTAACATGGGTGATGCTTTGTAATAGTCTTTTTTATTTTTAATGTAACCACCGTTGTGAGCCTTCCTATAAAAAACTGCAGCATGTTATTTTAAATTGCTGTATGAACTGCACATCTGTCACATAAAAAGAGCTCCATAAAATTATAAGAACATTTCTGTAAACTTAGCAGAACATTAACTCCAAGGTAACTTAACCCAAACACAGAAATATATAAGGACTGTCCAGCTTTACTTCAGTCTCCTCCATCTTCTCCAGAAATGGCCTATAACCCAGCTTATTACACAGAACCTTTACTCTGTGAGTCCTTTTGGACCTTGTTTGCCTTCTCCATTTTTTTTAACTCTCATTGAGTGTAACCTAAAAAGGAAGCAGCTCTTGGGGAAACAAGAGCAATTGGGTGACCTGCCTTCTCATTTTCATAAAACTTTTACAAAAGAGCAGAAATGTCTCAGAATCCAGGGACACATGACCACAGAGGGGATGTTGGAGCAGAAAGTCAAGCACTGGAACAAGACTGTATATGATCCCACTGTCTCACCGAGCTTTATTGTGTCCTGGAGATGATTTTCTCCAAACTAGTCTTTTTTTTTCATCTTAAAACTTTATCTTGCTCTCCTACTTTCCCAGGCAACATTTCTGATCTTTCGTTATTCCTCACACAGACAGTTGCCTGTGCCCAAAAATAAGCCCCATTAGCTCAATAAGAAATGCTGTGTAGAGCCTGGTTTTTTTTCAGTTTATTTCCAACACATTGGTTCACAACAATTCCCGGTCCAGCTGAAGTTATATACAGCGGTCGCTAGTATCTGTTTACTCCTGTCTACTATTAACATCAGAGTGCTGTGCATATTGCCACCTGACTAGAAGCCTGATTTTACTGTGTCCCCCCCACTAATAAATAATATGCAAGTATTTGTTATGTTTGTTTTCATTATAAGTGTTGATAGTCAAGCCAAAAGGAATGGAAATGTGTTTTGTGAAAATTCCACTAGAGGCTTAATATCAATGAACCAAATTTGTAACCTGATTATAATGAAAAATTATGATTATTATAATTATTAAGGCTTAGGTTTGATTCCTATCAAATGTTACATAACTACTACTCCATTACGTAAAAGCTGCTTATGGGCATGCACACTTTCTATACTTCCATTTAACTATGGCATTTTAATTTTACAATTTACAGATTCAAAGTAATAGTATTTTTTTTTTAAACTGTAGCCTTTTTTGCAGCCAAGGAACCCAGTACTCAGATTTTGCTCATGGCTTATGTTTATCTTCCCTCTTAGTCCTTTCTTTTGTAATTTTTGTAAGATTAGAATTATTTTAGATACTTATCAGGATCACTCATAATTCCTGTATCTTGACAGTTCTTCATGTTTCAGTCCTTTGATACTTCTATGCTTTAAATGAATAAATGATTGATATTTACAATAAAAGCTCTCCAACTTGCTCACTTACCCTAAATCAAATAATCCAGGGCACTAAAATGCAGCAATATATGTGGTAGTTTCATTTGCATATTTTCACACCTATATTCTACCAATAGTTGCATTTGCAATATACTTACTGTTAGAAAAACATCCCAAAAATTTTCCTTTTCAACAAGATGTTTTGCTTTGAGTTACCATTTTAAATATTTTTCATTTTTCAATGTTGCATTTTAATTGCATGCTGAAGTAACACAGCAAAAGAAAACTCTGACTCCTATATTAAAAGCTTGCAAATGCAATTAGATAGTAAGTTTAGCTTTATTTACACAAGGAAAAAAAGGCTTCACAGCTTTATTTACCTAGATTTATTATAAACAATAAATTTGAACTCTGGCAAGCTGCCTTTATTCAGGATGACCTTGGGGGAAATAGGCAAGGTTTACCTTTCCACTTTTCCCTGAGGCTTACTGGTAGGTTGTTGCAAGTGAGAATTAAGGTAAGAAATATCCGATGTGGCAGGAGATCAATAATGTTTAGTGTCCCTGCGTAGCCTAGTTGCTGGATGAACATGCTGGATGTACGTTGCTGATGCACATGCAGTGCGTCACCTCTTGAAAGGGGCACATTTGCGTTGTAAATTTATAACCAGGACTTTTGGATCTAGCTACTGCCCACCTGCAGGGTTCCCTTAATTCCAGTCAGGAGCTAGAAAGGATGATCTTTCACAGCACTCAGTCTTTCACAGCTCCAATGAGACAGCAGGAAATGCTTTGAGTAAAAATTAACGTAAAAGGTAACTTTTCAAAGAAGAAAAAACTTAGTATACAGGCAATGATGGAAAACAGAAGGGCTGAGATTTGCTGAGGAAATACTTCATAAGGAAAAGAAAAAACGGGGTTTCTGTAATGAAGTACAAGAGGGAAGATAAAAAAAATATCATAAGGAACAGGGTGAACAAAACCATACCCGTGGAAAGGAGCCATAAAGCAGTAACAAAGAGGAGCGAGAGCATATGGAATCGGGAGAGAGTTTAGGGTAAGAGGTAGCTAAATAACTTTCAAAGCTCAAACCCATTGTCTTCAAAATACATATTTCTATGGTAAAAAAAAAATCTTAATTTATTAGCAAAAAGGTTTTAGCTCAGCAAAATCAGTATCAGCACACACAACCATCTGCTAATATGTACAACAATTCGCCCTGTGAATGGAGAGATGAATGCTTCTTTAGGTGCAGGATTTTTTCCCACAACAGACAATTGTGTCCAAGGTCTGAGATTGCAGAGGAAAGTTACACTGATACTTTGATTTCTAATAGATTTAAAAGAAAATAAGGAAAAGATCAATATTGTGGTTTGCTGGGTGTTCTTAACAAAGCAATAGCAAAACAGGATTTGATTCATTTTTAATGGTGGTACATCTGACTTGTTTGATATCTGACTGATCAGTTTTTGCAGTACTTCACCTAGCTTCACTGCTGGGAGATTAAGGTCTAGAGCTAAAAAAGTGAGCAATACATGAGTCTTTTCAGGCTTTCTTCTATTCCCTATATGAAAAGAGGATAGGAGATCATTAGGGATACCCACGACAGATTTATGAACCATGATAAAATTCATAGTGTGGATTCCTAATATATGTGAAATACCAGAATTTTTGCTTAAGGCCTTCTTTATTTCAGTTTCTCTAATACTGAGTTATCATGCAAACTATCCACATAAAAAGTGAATATTTAACAAATAAACCTTGACAACTTTCAAACTTTTGCATCTTATGTCAAAAATTAATCCCATTGAATCCAATAATAAGGCCCACATGGACTCATATGGTAGCAAACTGGCTCGTTTTTTACTGCTAATTTTCCTGACTTCATTTATTATAATATTATAGGGCTA
Source organism: Rissa tridactyla (assembly GCF_028500815.1). Lineage (NCBI taxonomy): Eukaryota > Metazoa > Chordata > Aves > Charadriiformes > Laridae > Rissa > Rissa tridactyla. The sequence continues at coordinate 44,811,259 of NC_071497.1, read as the reverse complement.
TTTTTTTTGCAGATGGTGAAGGTGATGACCATTTGTCACAATTCAAGTAGGGTTTGCCTTACATATATATATATGTATATGTAAAACCACAGGTAACTTAAAAACGTAACTGTAAGGCCCTATGCAGAGCATAAATTCTGTGTGTTTTCTGTACACTGACAGCTTGTGGTAATACACAGACAAGGAGAAGCAAAAAAAAAAACTAAAACAAAAAACAAAACACATTTGTAAATAAATGGTAAATAAATGACAGATTGTTTCTCTCTCATTTTCCTGGAAACTTCACTTCTAGGAAAACCTGAGTCAAGCTTGAGGTTATAAATGAAACATATTGAAATAAGAAGGGTTGCCTTGATACAGCAAAAGATTTCATCTGTCATTAAAGCAAACAGTATGCTTATTAAGACTGGCTGACATCTTACAAATGGTAGTGGAGCATAGTGAGTAACATAATGCTCCTAAACTGAATATCCTCAGTAATGTTCATGCTACTGTGTCATAATGAAACTTCATGGAGATAAATACTGTGCTGATTCTTCCAAACCATCAGAGATAATAAACTATTAATAGAGGGAAAAAAGACCAAAAGTTCAGCTCACATCAACTGGTATCACTCTAATAAAAATATTTTTGAGAAAAGCACTTTGACAAGAAAAAGGGCCTGACATTTTAATGTCTGTATGATTATGGTTAGGTGTAGATTATCTTGATTTTACATATGAACTTTTAAAATCTGCAGAACTTGAAACATGAATGGTGGTGTAAAAAAGAGATAGCAAAATACAGATTTTCTACCAGAAGATTTTGCATGCTAGCCACAGGTCTCCTTTGTGATTTAAACTCTGACACTACTAGCACTAGAATTGTCAATATCAGATTCCTATTGCAAGAGGCAGTAGCATTTCTGGTGCAGACAAAAAGTCTTCAATTATAAGATTAATTTAGGTATCAGTGTTTGGAAACATAACATGTACTAATCAAGAAAAAGTTCACGTTAGAATGAAACTCTCAGATCATTATTTTACTTTTGGATAAAGCTGTTACAAAGAGGCTTTGAGGAGAGTCATAATCTGCATACAAACCACTATGGGTTCTTCAGTGCCTCAGTACATGCAATTTCCAGGATTCTTTTTATTGCTAGGAGAATATATAGGAGCCATTATTCACCGGATAATCCACCCAAAATGCTTCCCCCATTCACCTGTCATGAAAATTATTGGGATGTTGAAATTTCAGAACTGAAAATTGTCTGGAAGAAAACAGGAAACTGTGAAGCACTGAAAGAAGTACCCTTTCATCAAACTATTCTACATCAAATTAGGGTGGGAGGGAGGAGCTAGAAAAGGGTATTGAAATTGTAATTAACAAATGGCTTTATATTCCTTCAAGAAAGCCACAGTTTGAAATAGCCTTTATTAATGAAAATTTCACTTGAAAAAAAAATGTTGTATCAATCCTCCTTGACATTTACAACAATGATAAAATATCCTCATGCGTTTTCCTATGTAATATTATTTAAATGGCATAATAAATACTGTCATATGGCCCTTCTGTGTACTAACAGAAAAGTGCAATCCTTTGTTCTGTGCATGGCTGCATTTGCACATTATAGAACTATGAAATATTTACAAAGGGAAGGTTAAATCAATACAGCTTTAAAATTTGCACTCCCGTCTCCTGGGACTTATATCATCTTGATTTAATGAAGTAAAAGGAGAGAGAATGTTGACACACAGAAAAAAATATTTCGATTCCCCTTTATTGTACATACAGAGGTATTAAAGTAGAATTTGCTGGTGATTCATGCTGTAATTAATTATTATACCTTTTGTGTTCGGGCTGTTATTTTAGTTGTCTCATTTGCAAAACATAAAAACTAACTATTACACAAAAGGGAAGGAAGAAATGAGATGCATTCAACAGAAAAGAAAAAAAAATAGCTTAACCAGTGCTGATTATTAGTGGATTTAACATACAAACCATTCTTTGGGCTAAAAGAAGACAGACGTTTAATTTACCAGATTTTCCTACAAATCATGAAAGAAAAACAAACAAACAAACAAACAAAACAAAACAAAAAGACCAGAACATGTCAAGACAATGTGAAGTCTGTAATTAAGGGAGCATATATATATATGAATATATGGTCTTATCTGGTTGCTGGGGTATTTAAACTCATAAATCAAATTAGCATAAATTATTGTTGCACACAAAAATTTTTCAGGTAAATTCCATAGCAGGATAGGAATATACCCATTGCTATTCATTAAGGTCTCACGTCATCCATGCAAGAATAGCTAACTTTCTTTTTTAATTCTGAATACAGATGAATGAGATATTCACAGTATATCATTCGTTTGACAAATCTAGTGAGTATAGTTTTGTTCAGGACTTCTCCTGCAAAGAGACTTGGATTTCTGAAATAAAATTTGCCCATTATCAAGAATTGTTCAAGACTATATAGAAACATCTTTCATAGTCTGTTGTTCACCAGCTATTATCTTCCATGGTACATTTTTACCATTTGCTCATTCCCAGTCATTATTTATGGAGTATAAGAACTTATACCACAGTCTCCTCTTTGGTCATATTAAATGACATTTTGATAAACAAGAAGAAGGAAGCCATGGTGATTTTTTAAACCCTTTTAAACACTTACTAATTTTTATCATTTCAAAACATTAATTTGGAATCTGTTACTGTGGAGACAAGAAAACCTCTAATATTTTTTCCAGTTTCTTACTAGCAATTGAAACTGGTAGCAGGTAAAATGCAGCAGAAGGTGTGACTAACATGCTGAATTTAATTCACTCTGCAGACATTGTTGACTTCCAACCGTGGTACCTGTGCTATAAGCCTATCCTACTGTGAAGTTCCTAGTAAGATACAAATAGAGTTTTCTGGAAACAATGGATAGGCCTTCTTATGGGCTAGAAATTTGGCTGATGGGACATTTATTTTGGGGTCTGCTGTGGGTGAAGGAAGCATGCAGCAGGAAATAATTTAACCTGAGGGGTATAATTTAAAAGCTCTGCTTGGGAAGCAAGGTGTTAGGTGTTCATGACTGCTGAGAATCACACTATTGCCCAACCAGTATTTACCAATGTCAGCATTTTCCTCTCACGGGCTATCCCTTAGACATGACAGCAAAGCTGCTGGCACCTACGACCAACCAGCTTTTCTGGCCTGTTGCCCACCTGCATCCACCCTCTACAACTCCTTCAGCTGTATCCCAGCCTTTGTGTTCAGCAGCTATCAACAGCTTTCCTCTCTTCCAATCAGGATAAATTCCACAGGTCACCCAACCTTCTCTTTTCTTTCCTTGCCTCTGATCTTCTGTCCAAGCAGCTCTAACTATGCCATGGAATTTACCCAGGTAAGTGTCTGTTTATTAAAAAAAGTTAGAAATGTCACACAATGTTGCATATGCTGCTTTAATTTAGTGTCTTGCAAGTGCACTCTGAGTGTATTTAATTATATATTACCATTATATTACATACATAATAACAAGTAGTCATCAGCCATGAAATTCAGATCTTGCAAACCACCACCAGGCATTCTCTTGCAAAGGCAAAGATATAATTCAACGTACAAAGCAGTTAAGTCCCATCCTTTACCACTCTTTTCTTCTCGTAGTTCTTTGTCCCTTGCACAAAACATCTTCCAAATTTTGCAATGAGTAAGGCTAGCATATTACACATATTCATCATGAAAAAACTTTGATTTATTCTGATGGGTGATAAGCTTTAGGAAAAGGTCTTTTCAGATAACAAAATATTTAAGAAGCTAAGAAATTAAGAAAGTATCACAATGCAAAAAAACAGGTTCAGTTGGCACAATCAACATGAAATTAGGCATTCTCTCATTTTGAAACACTTCTGTGGTGTGCCCCTTTTTTTTTTTGGTACAATCAAACAAAACATGCCATGCCATGAAAAGTTATTAAAAAATGTAGCGCATTTGCAGCATGGGAGGCCATGGAGTTTTTGAACTGTAGCGCACTTTCAAAATGGGATGAAAAAGTCACAGTGATCTCACTCAAAATCAAGTTACTGTTCTGTTTCTCATATCTGTCTTATTCTACACTATCTCTCAAGAAAAAAAACGAATGTCTAAGTGTGTGTGTGTGAGCTATTTCTCAGCAAGGAACATGAATGCGAATACGATGAGCTGCCTGTTTGGATGCATTGAGCTGGTAAAGATGAATTTGATACGATTAGCTATCTAGAAAACAAATAGCAGGGACCTGGAACAAGATACTTGATTAGAACAGGAAGGGAAACCTTGCATAATGCAACACAGCAGAATGACAGACTGGTTTTAGTCCTTAAAAACTATACACACGTGGTGATCTCTGCATGGACGCTTGTTTCTGGTTGCACAAAGAAAGGTGAAGGTAAAGGCAGGAGGATAGTGGTAACCTCAGGATTACTGTGGCACCCCTTTAGAGGCCTATGTAGGCTCAGAAACTTGCAAAGACATGGATGGCCCCACAGCTTCTCTCTAACACACAAAACCTGGAAGAAAGCTCTACAAAATAGTCCTCTGTGTAACAGAAGTGTTGCTAAAGTTTCCACAGTAGAGACAGTTCCCTTCACTAGAGACAGTTCCCTTCACTAGAGACAGTTCCTTTCAGATCTGATTCAAATCAGAATCAGGAAGCTAAGACTAAGCAGTGAAAACCAAACAGTGGACAGTCTCTTGACCTTAGAATAAGTGTGAAATATTATCAGGGGCAATATTTTAAAATAACAATAAATCAGTATTCATTAATGCTAAGCTAATTTTGCTCTAAGGCAAATGAAAAATCTACTTCTATTTTGTTTGATTAGTTGTAATACAGAGGTGGTTGTCTGGAAAATTAATAAACTAGCCTTTGAGGTAGCAATTTTTTCGATAATCAAGTTTACTCTGTAGTCTTAGTACTAGTAAGATTAGTAAGACTAGTAAGTACTAGTATCCTCATACAAAAAGGTGTGACTCCATCTCTTCTACCGCAGATTACCAGCAAAACTTCATAATGACATTTTTCACACATGTTCAGTCCCTCTAAACAGTTGTGTGGTTTAAGAACATGAATTGAAAGACTGAAAAAAAAATTGATATTTTAAAATGTAGTACACAGAAAGTTTGTGGAGTCTCTCAACCAAAGTCTATTACTACTGAGATGTCTGTAGAAGAGGAGGGCAACGAAGCTGGTGAAGGGTCTGGAGAATAAATCTTATGAGGAGCGATTGAAGGAGCTGGGACTGTTTAGTTTGAGGAGGAGGAGGCTGAGGGGAGACCTCATCACTCTCTACAACTACTTGAAAGGCCATTGTAGAGAGGTTGGTGCTGGTCTCTTCTCACAGGTAATTAGCGATAGAACAAGAGGGAATGGGTTCAAGCTGCAACAGGGTAGGTTTAGGCTAGACATTAGGAAAAAATTCTTCACAGAAAGAGTGGTCAGACACTGGAATAGGCTGCCCAGGGAGGTGGTGGAGTCACCATCCCTGAATGTGTTTAAGACTCGTTTAGATGTGGTGTTGGGGGATATGGTGTAGGGGAGAACTTTGTAGAGTGGAGATGATGGTGGGACTCGATGATCCCAAGGGTCTTTTCCAACCTAAATGATTCTATGATTCTATGATTCTAAGAAGCAATCTAGCATATTCTATCTGGGTGATTTTACCGCTTCTGTTTCATTAAACTTTGCCTTAAGTATAACTGATTCAGAGTAAGAAGGTGAATGTTACTGCCTGTCTTTGAAAATCCTCTGGAGAGATAAAATGGAAGACAGTGAATGACACTAAAAAACAAGAAAAATAGTAAACATTTTTAGCTGTTTCACTTCTGCTTTTCTATACCATCCTTTGAAGTTCAGCTAGAAATTTAAGTTGTTCTGCATGTTCTGCATTCTTACCTGTGTTCCATATCTAGTGATTCTGGGGAAATATTTTTGAAAATTATTATTTCTTACTTAAAACAACGTATATACTAGCTGTTATCTGCCCTTTTCCCAACATGCACAGCACAAGTAAACTCACCTGAGTGCATGGCACCACTTCTGTTCTATATAAGTACCAGATGATATTAGGTGTGATGCTAATTTTACAGGCATACAACCTATAAGACATGGTTGGGGAAAACCAAGCTATTTCACAAAAGAACATTGGGCAAATCATAACTCATTAAAAACACTAAATGTACTCGTTAAGATAGCGATGAGGGACAAAAAGCCCTGTTTTGCATGTCGAAATACTTTGAGCCCACTAGTGGGCCCAGTTACTGATGAAAACATTTACTCAGTGTTTTTGTGACCTTTCTGGGCAGCAAGCTACAGCACCAAGCACTGACAACACAGTTTCAGGTAAGGAATTGCAAGTCAGAAAATCTAAGTAAATCTAGAAAGCGCTACTGAATTGCTAGTAATAATTATGATAACTGTGCTGTTGCATTTTATGCCAGCATATATGCAGAACGCTTGATAGAAAAGATACTCTCCATACTCTACATATTTGTTCTCATTGCTATAATTACATTTTTTTTACTATTTTAGATTTCTTATACTGTGACAAACACAGGATGTCCAAGTGTTGTACAGAAAAGATAGATTTAACTTTTTATTTCACTCATTAAAACTTATTCCTACGCAAGCAAATGGGGACTTTATTATTTATGGATGATGAACAAAAAGTGTCATAGGATGCTTTATGAAACAGACTTTAAAAAGTATAATATTCATTAAAATAATGCAAATAAATGCCTGTGGTGCAATATGTTGATTTGAAAAAAAAAAAAAAAAGACGATTGCTGCTATGGACAATAATATCCTCATGCTATGTAAGCTCTGGTACTGAATTGAGCCATTTGTTTTCAGAGAAACCAAGATTATACCTGTGAAAATGTTCCACTACAACGATTTTGTCTTTCATACTGAAAGACTAATGTTAATGTAAAATTTTCATAAGAGTAGTATTGTGCAAATTTGCTACTCAACATTATGCAATACTAGCTCTTTTCCCCTTTGCTGTGATTATACTCTTTTATTATGACTTTCTTAAAGGAACAGCATATGAGGTGAAGACAATGGGAGGGCTGGGATTTATGTTTTGGGGAGTAGATCTCTAATGTTTAAGATTTTAGTAAAACAAAATTTCAGGCATATTGTTGTCAAAAACAGAAGGGGAAAAAAAGTTATTTATTATTTAATTTGCTGTTTTTTGCCAGTAAGTGGTAAGCTATAATTTATAATATAACAACAACAGCAATAATGTAGTTTTAACTGAGTTAAGAAACTTGTGCCTGATAGACTGCATCCTGAGCATGAATTTACAAGGCCATTTCTTGGATCTTTTGAAAAACTGTAAGAAGAAAAAGAAATAACAAACACAAACTTATTTTGAAAAAATGGCCTAAGCCTTCATCTCTCAAAAGAATTGAACTGTTCAACGTAATCAAAACAACCATAAATTTATTCTGTTTGTGCTATTTATCTGTAGGATCACCTAAAGTCATTTAACACAACCGGTTGGAGTGCCGCACTGGAATTTACACTAAAACCAACCAGAGGACAGATTTGGGTGCACAACCCACAGCCCCCTGTCACTCTGCCCAAAGCGGCACCGGGGGACTGCCGCTCTGCAATGCTGTGGCAGTGACAAAAAACACAACTACCGGCAACAGGCAAGAACTTACAAAATACAACACTGAGGCCTTTTTTCAGGAAAGCAAGTCTGGTATGAAGCATGGGAAGATGTATGTTGGCTGGCGACCACACAGATAAAAGAAGGGCTGCTAGACTGCTCAGGAATGTTTATCAGAAAGTTAGTAATGCAATATTGATACTTTTTCGAAACTTAAGCACAACGTTCCTGTTATCTCTGATGTAGCCAGGACTGTATCTGAAGTTTGCAGTAGCTACACACTGCATTATTTGAAACAGCATGGTAGTATTGAAAATTCCCTTAATCTTTTATCTCCTTAGTTTTACTTACTTAGTTTACATTCTGTATTTCATAAAGCCTGCTCTTCCCTCACCTTTTTCTCCTTTACTTGAGATATGAATTAGACTTAAAAGCACTCTGAACTTCCTGGGGTCAGGTTCTGAAAATGCTTTTAATTAAATGAATAAATCAATAACTAACATTGTGTCGTGATTACGACTCACAAAACAGCTGAAGCTATATTTCTCACTCTTTCATAGTGTCAGCTCATCATTCAAGGAAGATAAAAGTAAAAATGTTAGAAGATGATGCTGTGTACCTCTTGCATAACAATTGAAAGAAAATAATTGCGTGTTTCTCAAGTCTCTGTGACTGACACGATTAGTTATGAAGGTTTGGAACGCTTTTTTTTTTTTTCCATTTATGGAAATTTTGCTTAGCATTGCTCTTATTCTTTTTTAATCTATTCATTCCAGGAAGGGTAAAAAGCAAAAACTCACAACAACAACAAAGGAATGCAAAACCATATTTAGAAAATGAAGCACATATTTAGAAAATAAATGTTAATCCATAAAATTTAGCCCAGAAAACAAATTATTTACCTACAAAGCAGAATGCTTTTCCCACAACCACAGGCTACACACACATTCCACAAGTTATCTGGCATCTGGTTGATTGCCATGAATAAGAAAATACAAAAGTGGCTACAGAAAATGTCTTCTGTGTCTTCTTAAAAAGAGGTAAGGAAGGTTCATTTGAACCAGGAACCTTATGTCTACACTAAGTGGAGCTGACAAGGGTCAACTGAGTAAGAAATAGGCTTGGAGACTGCTGCCATCTGGGAATCCAACGGTTTCCATTACCTCAAAGACTGTTGAAATAAAAACAGTATTTTCCTTCTAAAGGGAAGTTTTTTAAATGTTCTGGGTGAATTCATTGCCCTACTCAGAGAAGTGTTACCACTTATGTCAGTGGATCTTCAGAAAGAGCTTTTTATCAGAAAGATGTGTGATATACAAACCAGATAACCACCAACATATCTTCCTGTGTGACTGCACTTAGAAAAAGAAACAACAGAGCACTCTGCAGAAAACCATGCAGAGGCATAAACAAAAATTATAATTTTGGAGCTGTTCCACTATTTCCTGAAACTATCTTGTGGTGACTGAGGGTCTGCTCCCAAGACAACTGGTGACACCTGTATACACTCACTCTACTTGTTTGTGCATGACACCTGTGAGCAGCGAAAACCAAAGTTTAAATTAGATAATAATCTCTGGAACTATGAATTAAATAGTCATGAAAGTTACCCTGATCAGGACTAACACTTTAAGGGCGATGTTGACAGAGGAAGACCACAAATACCTGAAAGCCTATCTTCCTTCTGCAACAATATCCTATTTTTCTTTCTATCTGCTTGCTACCTCGAGTTGTCTGGATGGATCTGTCTGAAACTAATTGGTCAGATGAATCAATGATCCATCACAACTATGTATGGAGGGCAGCCATGTAAAAGCAATTACATTGCCTGCTGAATCAGGCATAAAGGTCTATAAGCATAAGCACTTCTTCTCCATCAGATTAAAAACAATCCTCACCACTGTTCTTTCTAAAACAGTCATCTATTGACTACTTTAACCCTGTCTATATGGAAACCAGATTCTCTCAACTTTATAACCTATGTGCCATGGGCTCAGTTAAGGCTTAACTTTCCTAAATTCTCATTGTTCAATGGAGTATGATATTCTAAGCAGTGGCTCAGCCAAGATCTATCATCACCAGGAAGTTGAAAGTAATTTGCAAACTTGCATACAAACTCTGACTTTTTATCCCTTTCCCGAATTCCTTTTCATCTGTGAAGACCAATCTAACTACTCCAGACACTGTTCTGTAGACATTCATGAGAAGCTAATGGGTCAGCAGCAGTGTCCTTCTCATTTTCAATTTCCATGGATCAATCCTGTATCACTAAATGTGAAATAATGTATAATCTCCTCCTACATCTCCAATGAAAGCTCTGATGAAAGCTTTCATAACAAAGAGGCTTTCTGTTTTTTCGTATTGCTACTCTCCTCCTACCTAAGTAGGTATTACATCCTTAACTTCTACAAATGATTAGAAGTCTTGAGTAACTTTTTTTAAAACCTCATGGCAACTGATACATCCTTTAAATAAACAACAAAAAATTCATATTGCCTAATCCAATCACACATTTTTTAAAATCCTAAAAATCTCATTGAGTGCTAAAAATGATAATTTCACAGGAGTGAAAAGACAAATATAGTTGTTTCAATAACAAAACAAATAAAAATTAAAAACCTTAAATACAAAAAAAAAAAAGTTCACGTGCTTAGGTGTAAAGCAGTATAGCCTGTAAATCCTTTGGGCTACAAATCCAATTTGACTGTCTTAAGCGAAAAGTGAAAATGGAACCAGAGACTTCCATCCAGCTACGTTTGTCCATGCTACAAATCAACACACCATCTGGTATCCTGTGACCAGCAACATCAAAGGTGAGCTAATTAGGACTGAGGTGGAAACACAAAGTTTCCTATGCTAAGTCTGAAGAGGAACTGTGCACTGACTGCATAGCAGCATGTTCCAGAGGCGCATTCCTCTCTATGGCTTTCATGTAACATGTTACAACCTTCTATTTTGCAGCTGTTTTCAAGGCCAGGCTTGATGAGGCTCTGAGCAACCTGATCTAGTTAAAGATGTCCCTGCTTACTGCAGGGGAGTTGGACTAGATGGCCTTTAAAGGTCCCTTCCAAACCAACGCATTCTATGATTCTATGATTCTGTGATTCTATAACTGATGTTTGTGGTTTGTGGCTTTGGTAGCAAGTTGACCCTGGTGTACTGTGTACCAGAACTGAGCAGCACTCAGCAAAACAATTAAATATGTTACAGTAAATAGGGTTGAATCAATCCCAAACCTTCACTCACTGAAGTGTAGCTTACTTGTCAAACGATTCTGTTGAATTTCCAGTAACACTTTGCACGGCTATTGATTAGTAAATCACTAGGCATGCGTGAGGAAGGGAAGCACAGTGAAGACCATTCTCTGACCTAAACACTACTGTTCTTATCTATGTTGGAGTGTTATGCTGATGAGAATCTCATTGACTTCAGTAGAACTTGCCAAGGCCTAAAAAATATTCCTTCAGGTGAGTAAGGGACCTGGTCTATGAAAGCTCAAATTTGCCACTGTATCAAAACAGAATATAATTTGTCTTTTATCTAGTGTGTAGCAATTGGCTTGTGTTGTAGGCAGCATGTTCCAGCTGACATCACAACGTCACTCCTACTAGCTCAGTTAAAACTTGGAACACATCACTGAGTAATTTTGATTGCTATAGAAACATGCTTAGTTTTTCTAGATGAGTTCATCTCACATATTGCTCTTGAGGGAACTGGCTGTTGAGAAGGAGCCTATCTTATGACACATTGAGTATCATGGAAGACAGAAAAGACAATGTAAAGTATGAACCAAAAAAAAGAAGAAAACATCACGCTTTGATGCTGTTCAGGGCTTTTGTGAAAAGGCACAGTCTTTTTGTACATCCTCCACGTGAGTATTACAAGAACTGTTATACCTTTAAGAGACAATATCTATTCTCTGTGAAGCAAAGCATTTGCATGTGCAAGTCTCTTGTCCATAGCTTGTTTTTCAAGGTGATATAAATCCCTAAAGACCTCACCAAGGAGATACATCCCTGATACTTCCCATGGGCATTTTGCTGAGCCAGACAATGTATGTGTTCATGCTATACATCACTTTGGCACCATTAAAGAATTATGGGACCTCACGTGGTCTGGCAGAAATTAATCACCGCTTAACAGTCTGTGCTCCTGTGTTTATGAAGTCATTTGGAATATCTGCATGTAGCCATTAGTACTCTGAAGAGAGTGTATATGCAGGTAATGAACCACAGTATTATGTTACAGCTGAGATAGATAGTTTTCAAATTGATAATTAATATTTTGGAAGATTGTTTTATGTATTCTGTGATGCATCGCAATGATATTTCCAATCATGCCTAAATACTGAGCGGTGACAGTTGCAGTCTGAGATAAACACACAAGCACTCACTGGAAAAAAGTGATTAAAGCAGATATTTGTATTTTAGTATAAAAACCAGGCCAAATCCTCTACTCTTTAACTTCACCAAAAATATGCTTGTCCTTAAATAATGACGCTTTAGAAATCAGAGAATAACTGCACGGTTTTTATCACTTAGTCTAGATTAAGTTTTACATCTTTCTAGTCTATATTTTTTAAATTAAGGCTTTGAACATTCCTTTCAGGAATAAGGTGACATGTACAGAAAATTTTCTGTCTCAAAAGCATTTAATTAAGACTTCTTTAATGTTAATGGTAAATTCAGATCTACAGTGAGGTATATTTGCGCATAATTCAGACAGCGTGTTTAATGGAAGTGAGCTCCGCTATTAGAGTTGGATTCTGGGGGAAGAAGGGAGTTTGCTTGTTTTTAAGAACAAAGTCAGCAGGTTCTTTATTAGAGTTCCCAAAAGATAGCTCACTTCTAAATATTTACCTTGTTTATATGATTGAACTAGTATACTTGAACATCAATTAGCCTCCTCAGAAAAATAAAAGACGTAGAAGAGTGGAGATTCTATACTTCTGAAAAGCTGTTTGCTCTAATGTATTCTTCTGTCAAGTTGTTTATCATTATTATATTTTATTTTTAAAGTGTCAAAGAGGCTGGCTTTTTTTTTTTAATTGAAGCAATTTAATTTTGAATATCAGAAGTGCCTTAGAACAAGTATTTTCAAGTTTCTCTAGATTTAAGGGTCATGAGATAATTGGTGTGCTAAGATGCAAGAAGGTTATTAGATTATTAGAGATAGCTAGCACTGTACTTCTGCCACTCATTTAAATCAGTGGTATAAACTCAAGAGTCTAATAGATACTGAACACATTTATTCCAGCATTTAACCTAAAAGGAAAAGCAAGCATTTCTAAAAGATGTGACTTGATCTAGCTGACCTGTTGCACGCATGCTTATTCGAAAGAAAAAAAGAAATCCATCTTGAATACATAAGCTTATTTCTATGAGGAAAGTGGGCTATTTTTTGCTTACTGTCAAAGTTTAAATGTATCAGCCAGTTTCAAATGTTAGTGAGGAAATATTTTCTGATAAATAGTTGCCGTTAAAAAATAAAATTGTCAGAGTAATAATGTAAATAATTATATTTCTGTAAAACAGAATAAATAAGAGAAATTTCTGCTTACAATTTCAAGAATATTGAAACACCCTCCCCCACTAAGTCCCTGCCTTCCACCTCTGCCTTTCTTCAGGGCTATGTCGCTATCCTGTGGCTCCTTATTCCAGTTGCTTTTCATGTTCCTATTTTCATTTCCAAAACACATTGTAACACTAACCTTGCTCTTGCATTTGTTATTACCTTTGTTAATGAAATCATATAACAACTACAAATTAGATTCCACTAAGGCTTTGTTGGTTTTCTGTTTTCATGGGTAATGCCCTATGAAGTGCTAGAATATGGTTGTATGCATATGTACGTATGTATGCGTTCATATATATAGCTCTTTTTTATATTCATCCTTGCATTAGTGTGTGAAAAAGCAAATTTTCCATTTTATTTTCCCCTTTGAAGAAATTTTTGTTCTTTTAATTTGTTTTCAGTGTGCATTTCACTGCAATAAATTTATATTCTCTTCAAAAAGAAATATTAGGCTAATTTAATCTAATCCTAGGTTTTTGAAATTATGTATAATGTCAATATCCCATTGGGGTATACCAAAAGGTTTAGTGTGGTCTCCACTGCTGATAAGGGCCAGACAGGCCACTCATCAGAAGTGGACACCCACCCCCCTCCTCCCTGGTGGGACCTGCACAGACAGGATTTGGGGGCAGGTTTTGTGAGCAGCAGCTGGAGGTGCCAATCCTGCAAATCTCCCCAGCAGCTCACTTAGGAGTGCCAGCGTTCTGGTCGGTGGCCTGCTAGGTCTGCCCTTCTTCCCTGTTCCCCAGAGGAGCAGGTCCTACTGGAAAGCCAAGGCACCAGCTTCAGGGCCACAATCTTCCACAAAGTCCCAGTCCAGGCAGTCTGATGGAAACCCAGGTGGTTGTCCAGCAACTTGGTAAATACGTGCTTTCAACAAGGCATGTCAGGCTCAATTAATTATTTTTTTTACTGATAAAATGCTTTGGCTTTAAGCTGTCTAATGAACTGAGTATAAAGCAGCTTTACACTCACCAATTTCAGGTTTTATCCAAACAGAAAATGGATCCATATACAAAATGGAGCTAGAAGCAACCTTGGTATATTATTTTCACGCTACCTAATCCTAAACAGATATCAAGCCTAGCATGCACACCTAGCTCCACCGCAACACCTTCATTACATGTAAAAGAAGATACGCTGAACTTTTTTCATGCCACAACGGAATTTAATTGCAACCATCCAGGATGATATCTGAAGCAGTTTTGAAAACAGGCTTTTGTTAGTTAGGAATATCATATTAAAACCAAACTGTAAAAGTTATCAGATCAAAGCTTTAATCGCAGCTACTTACTGTCTTGTATCTGACATCCAGGGATGGACATGGACTTCAAGCCTGCCTCTGGCTTTTATCTATTGCTCTAGGCTTTTTTAGTATTTTAATACAGTGTACAAAATGTATCTCAGTAACTAAAACTGGCTATGTCCACATTAGTAAGTAATTTTGACCACTAAGAGCAATTATTACATCAAAGCAGTTGACGTTGAGGTCACTATGTCTGCTACAAGTCATCCAGGGATTTATTCCGGAGAAAATTTAGTTTGCTCCTCCGGACTGAATCTCCCCACAAAACACAGAGTTCAACTCTGTCTAAGGTAGATGTGGTAGCTTGGGCTTTGCATCCCCATTAGATGTTGGAGAACATTTGGTGAGCACATGAAGCTGAGCTATTGGTTTAACTTCCCCCCTGAAAGAAATCTACATTGTGTGGTAGCAACTGGGGCATTAGCTTCACAATGACATTTTTGGTCTGAACCAAAACACTAAAATTCATTTTGAAATCTGGTATTTGTTTGAAAGTATAATTTCAAATGACATTTCAGTGTAGTTGCGTGTAACAAAATGAACATTATGTGCACATGAAACCATTTGGTTTCATGCAGTTCTAGTTCCCCAGACTTTCCAGGACATAAATATCATGCGCAAATAAATTTGGACTAAAAACAAGCACACTGTGGGAGGTGGTTTCTATAATAATGATGGACAAATGAGGTTCAAATTGGATCCAAAAAGAAAAATCTGAAGTTATCCAAACTTCTTGGTTTGGAAATTAGGCAGAAAGACTCAGAATAACATGTTTTTTTGTAGGATTGTCAGTGTTCTCTGGTTTTAGCTGGATCTCAATTAAAAAGAAAAAAAAAAAACAACTTTTCTCATGGAATTTATTATTTCTGCTTTGAGCCCTGGCATCAGTCAGAAACCACAAAGCTCTATGAGGATTTCTAAAGTTTGTGTGTGATTTTAAAAGCTCACTATTAAAAAAAAGAAAAAGAAAAACCACAATAGGTTTCTACGTAAAGATTAGAGCCACATAAACACTCACTTGGTTTTAATATAAAAAGCTAACAATATTTTCATAAACTCTATTACCTTCAGAAGGACTGGGTCTTATTTCCAGGACCAATTATGCCAAACTGGGAGAAGGGAGGTTATTGTTAAGATCATATGTTTTACTAGAAAATTCTTCAGAAAATATGTCAGAACAAATGTGGTGGTTTTAGCTGAATTTTTACTGTAGTATCTTAGTTTGGTTTAATTTATAGAGATATTATGAAATAGGGTAGTTTCAACAAACGGGCTACAGTTTTGCAAACAGATCCCCAACTCAGAAACATCTCAGCAACAGTGCATGCAACCTCTTGCATACATGAACTCCCCTGAAACAAAACTGACAGGCTCACTGCCTCACTGTGAAGGTATGCCGCATATTTTTCCTGAAATTTCCTCTTTGCCTGTGTGTTTTCCTGGCAGTCCACAGGTAATGTAAATTCAAGCACTCTGCACAAACTAAAAACCACTGAAGCAAGTCTTTTTAGATGACACACCACTTTTTTCCAAATTTTCTTTGAATCTTGACCTGTCTGTTTTCTTACCCCCAAATTTCCAAAAAACTGCTGGGACTGTGGAGATGTAAATTAAAAATAAAATAAAATAAAATAAAATAAAATAAAATAAAATAAAATAAAATAAAATAAAATAAAATAAAATAAAATAATAAAATAAAATAAAAAGAATAAAAAAAAAAAAAACCAACCAAAAAGTATGTAATTCACTTTGCTAACACAAACGCTAGGGTACCTCACAGTGAAAAGCTGTGGAAAAATTGGTAACATCAGACACACGGGATGCAAATAGTACCTTAGTGGATGTGAAATAGACACCAGCCTGTGTTTCTTTTGGTTCATTTTTAAAGGAAATCCTTAAGCAAAAATATGCATCCAGGGATGCTTATCCTGAAGAGTTCCCTCCCAAACATCAGTTATGCAGGACACGGCAGATAACTGCCATTTTAAGAACTATAGTGAGGCTTCATATTAAAGAGTTTGCATTTGGGACTGAGGGTGAAGACAGTAGGAGATGGCCCATACGGGAGAACTCGTGCACATCTCCTTTTCTTCACAAATGAATGAAATATGAAAGTGCACAGCACAGCAAGGCCACATGAGTATTTGAGCAAGCGTATACGACAAGCTAAAACTAACTAGATAAGAAAACTGGCAGTTTGAGACTAGCTTCTGAAGAAGAGAGAGAAATGGGAGCCAAAGCAAATGTCCCAGACTACTTAGACTGATATTGTGTGATTTCCAACTAGTATGTTGAGACATTTTAGTCCTGCTCTCAAGATCTTAAAGGAGATACAGGCAAGGCAAAGGGTGACATAAAAGAAATACTTTCTTCATTTAACAGATGGGGAACAGCAGCAAGAATACATACATTTTTTTCAAAGCGCAATGTAAGGCAAGCTACTGCAGGATATGAGATGTGTTTTTCCTTTAGAATGTGTCATAATAATTTTTTCTTCCATTTTGCTATGTTTGTTTGACGACTTTCTCGCAGTTGCCAGACAACAATGCATTTCTATCTGAAGTAGCAAAATAAGGTGGGAAATAATTTCCTCATGCTATTTCTGCATTGCTTGTAAAGCTAAGGCTTCCTAGATACAAACTCTGCTGCATAGGCTGGGAAGTGAATACAACCTCATATACAATCATTTCACGCCTCAGTTCTGCTTGATTTTTCATGCTGTTTGAACCCTAATTTAAGTGTGAAGTTCACTTAATTTGAATTTGGGCTTTGGGAGTGCTTTTAAAGAATGTGTTTGTGTTTTGATTTGTTATTTAATCCTTTCTTCCAAGGGTAATGAAGACAATCAGGACTGAACTGAGTGACCAGGTATAGCAAAAGGAATTTCTTCCACATTGTCTTCATCTTCACTTCATTAAACTGTGAACGTTCCTTGTTTGAGCCTTTAGTGCGACTCTTCTGTTACCACTTTTATTCCATGCAGAATACCTGTGGCTGAAATGCCTGATCCCAAGAAGTGATTTCAAATGAAATGCAGACTTCAGAAATTGCCAGGTTATCTCTAAATCTAACTGCAGTACTCGATCAAAAAACTTAATAAAATAATGAATTCCTGAAATCCACAAGTTGTCAATCAAATAATAATATCTTAGATACTTCTGCAGAGCAAGAGTAAATAAAAGTTACATTCCCATCAGAAAAAAGAAATCAAGAGTTTTGGAATAAATATAAGTTCTCTCATCATCTCTAATTGTCACTTGCTGTAGATGTCAAACTAACAGAGTAGCAGAATCTAATTTCCTTGTTTGATTCACCATGAAATTAAACTGAACCAACAATTTTTATTTTCACCTGGCAAATTCATCCAACACTATTTAAATCTAGCTAATCAAGTACAGTTATCTGCTGCACACACTCATCTTTCCTACCACACCTCTGATTTGCAGTATCCCACATCCACCGCTTCCTCTGACAGCCTGGCATTGGATTACATTTACAGTCTCGCAAGGTGTAAAGGAATGCACGGACATAGTTAGTGAGGCTGCCAGCAAATATATAAAGTCATAGAGCTACTGCTGAAAGGTGTTGGGCAGGAGGGGAAAATAAAAGCATTAGAAGTATGGAAAACAAAACAAACATGCAGACAAAATCTCTGGGATTATCATTGAATGAATAACAACTGAACCTAATGTTTTTTCTTCATAAATAAATAGTTTACTATCATTAGTACTTTGCTAGTAAAAAAATACAGGAAGCAATAGTTGATATCTAAAATGTCCCAAGTCCCATAGTGTGTCAAATATTATGCTACACTGGGTGCAGCATAGCTATAAACACAATGAATTTGAGGTCTGACTACATACAAGGATATCGCTTAATTGAATGAGCTGTAAACTCAACTGTGGTAGCTCTGGTTATAACAACTCAAGCTATCTATAGACAACTGTAGCCATAAATTATATTTATCCATTTATTTATCCACAAATTATATTTTCCTTCAATTATTAGTCCAGAATTTGAAGTCAACAAAATAGTTCAGTGGTCACATCTCCTTTCAAATGAGAAAAAGGGCACCGCATATAATATTAAAGGTATTTGACCTCTTGTACTCCGCTGTAAATTAAAGCTTCACTCCTTTTGACATTGAGAGCTGAGGGTGTGATGTATGCTGTAAATAGCGAGAAGGAGTCTGAATGTACCTCTCTGTAAACTCATAAAATGTGATTATTCTGGGGAGCAACCTGAGGCCTCTGTTTCCCCATTCCTAGGAAGGAAAGGACAGAAGACACACACACACACAGAGCCGTGGAGAGCAAAATACTGCTTCCTCGGCTCTTCCTCACAGGAGAGAGGCGGGAGAGGCGGGTCACTGGGCTGCAAATTCTTCTTTGCAGTTCCCCTGGGGTGAGGCAGCACATTGCAGACTATGTCCTCAGGGCAGGACCTAGCTCAGACACTTTGTTTTAGCAACTGCCTTCTTGGCAAATTTTTTGCGAGGACAAACTGTTTTTGTGTGGAAAAATTCTGCAAAGAAGTTAGAGGGAGTGAAAGGCATCAAAGGGATTATTTAACTACTCTCTCTCCCCATTACAGTAACACCGCTATACTATTTTGGCTCACTTAAAGTGCAATTTTGCTATACCCTGTGCCTCCCAATCCAGCAGATTTCTTCTGTTAGAAACAGACTGACAGCCTCAAGCTTCCCTTTTAATGAGGTAAATCAGCTATGTGTTAAAGAGTCAATGGGATAATAGTATTTGACAGAGAATTTACATTAAAACCACAGAGAAAAGTGACAACTCTTTCAAGGCCGAATTCATTCCCTTGAATCAGTACATAAGTGACAAATACAATTTCATAATTACACTGCCTGTAATCACAGTGCAATTCCAGATAGATAATTGGGTCCAAAACATACCATGAAGATGTGATTGACTATTTTGAGGGGAGACTCCTTCAGATTTTTAAGAGGTGCATATTCTTCTTCACAGCCTGCATTCAACATCTTACTAGCTTCACACACTTCCCACTCATTCTTACCTGTCTTCTTTGCAACTTTTTTCCTCTGGCAAAGAAAACGATTCACCTCAGCTCAACAAGCTAAGAACATCTTTTTCCTCCAAGGCTGCCAAATTGTTTCATGGATCATCCAGCTCAGACCACAAGAGCCTGTTGTTTCCAACATGTCCTAACTCCAGTGATTTCCTTTCCAGGAACTTTGCCATTGCCTTCTGTCCTTCTCCTTCAACTTTCTGTGCATCTGTTCCGTATCTTTGGGGAATCCAAATCCTCATATGGCAAGGCAACAGAACGGGCCTTCTTACAGATTATTTTATTTTAAGCAACTTTAGCGTATTTAATCAATCTCACCAGAATTTCAGTTATATATTCCAGTTACTAAACTAAGTTTAACTATTACCAAGTGCTGCAGTTATCACAAAATGCTATGTAACTTCCATTGTTTTCCCATAATGTCACTTTTCAGTCATTCTGTTATTACCTCAAAATAATGCACCTTATTTCATCCTAGGTAGACCTTCTGTCATAAAAACACAGTATAAATGTTGATGCAGAATTAAAAGCGTACTTTTATTCTTTACTTGAAAATCATCATATTCTCTTTTGTTAGAAGTGACATAATATGTCTATATTAACACAGGAAATACATACTTTATTCCTTTATGAACATTTTTCCTGTTGAGTAAATGAATGCAGAGCTGTGGAAAGAGAAGGCATTATGCATCAAATTTATGCCTGGTGGAAATCCTTTGAAGATTATGAAGTCAAACCAGAGATGAATTTGGCCCCATATGCACACAAAAACCAGTCAGATTGCCAGACAGTTAGACCAGCAAGAATATTTTATAGTGGAAGCCAAGAGCAGCTAATGAGAAAAAGACAATGGTTTATTTTGGAAAAAATGTCTTATGCTTTGGTTTGTAGTCTCCTGAGAGTTAACATTATGTATTTCTTCAACAGAATTAAAATTTTGGAAGTTATTATGAACAGAAAAAGTTTAAACAAATTAAATTCTATGTTTGAAAGAAAATGCAACCAAAATATAACATGAAAGTTTTGTTCCCTGTACTATAAGTGTTAGGGAGGCAGTCTTCTCTTATTAAGAACTGGATGGTGCAAGACGACAGATACGTCTAGTACTAGCCAATGATAATTGACAGCGAGCTGGCAAAGTAAAAAGTTGCATGTAGGTACAAACCACTCTAGATCCTGAAATACTACATGCTTCAAGAAGCACAAGTGGGCTCCACTGTATCTTAACTCAACATACTAGAAAAGACACCAAAAAAATTAAATCTTGAAAGCCAAAACACACTGTCCTTGCTTACCCAAATGCTTCCAACTAATTCTATATGACAGTTTTCCAAGTGGGGTTGGCAGACTTGTATGCATGAGTTTCTTCTTACAGGATTTGTATGATCAACAACACACAATCACACTTTCCAAGAATAAAAAATTACTTTAGAATTTAACCCTGCTTGGAGCTCATACGGAGGACTGCATGTTGATATCCTAAAGAAGGAAGAGATGAGCAATTTGTCTTCATTTATTTCACCAAATTTCAAGTTGAATGGTTAACTGTAGATGTTATTTGCTAAGCTTCTACAGTTACAAGAATAGGGGTGTCACTGTAACTGACCGAGTCTCAATACTGCAAAATCAATTAAGCAGAACAGATGACCAGAAGCTTGTAATGGGGATGCTACAATAAATCCTTGATTTACTAAAATGTAGAGTGCAAAATTTATTCATAGTCCAATTTCATTTGTGGTCCCTACAACATTCTTTCTTCTAAACTGCAGAGATATGGGTTTGACGGATTGCCTGTTAGTTGGTTAAGGAACTGTCTGGGTGGCTATGTCCAAAGGGTTACAATCAACAGTTCAACATCCAAGTGGAAACCAAAAATAAGTAGTGTCCTTCAGGGGTCCATAATGGGATGAATACTCTTTAATATCTTAATACAAGTATCTAAAGTGTGGGTTGAAGGAGGATGGTGCCAGACTCTTTTCATTGGTTCCCAGTGACAGGACGAGGGGCAACGGGCACAACTTAGAACATAGGAAGTTCCGTTCAAATACACGGAAAAACTTCTTTACAGTGAGGGTGACAGAGCACTGGAACAGGCTGCCCAGGGAGGTTGTGGATTCCCCTTCTCTGGAGATTTTCAAGACTCGCCTGGATGCAGTCCTGAGTAATGTGCTCTAGGCAATCCTGCTCTAGCAGGGGAGTTGGACTAGATGATCTCTAGAGGTCCCTTCCAACTCTGAAGTTTCTGTGATTCTGTGATTAAGAGCAGCCCTGCAGAGAAGGACTTGGGGACACTGGTGGATAAAAAATTGGACATGAGCCAGGAACATGCACTTGCAGTCCAGAAAACCAATCACATCCTGTGCTGCATCAAAAGACGCATGTCCAGCAGGTCGAGGGAGGTGATTCTCCCCCTCCACTACACACTCTGGAGACCCCATTTGGATTACTGTGTCCAGTTCTGGGCCCCCCAACACAAAACAGAAATGGACTTGTTGGAGCAGATCCAGAGGAGGGCAATGAAAATGATCAGAGGGCTAGGACTCTCCTCCTGTGAAGAAAGGCTGAAAGTTGGGTTTGTTCAGTCTGGAGAAGAGAAGGATCCAGGAAGACCATATTGCAGCTTTTCAATATATAAAGGGGGCTTATAAGAAAGAGGAAGACATACTTTTTACCAGAGACTGTGGTGACAGGACAAAGGGCAGCAATTGATTTAGATGGGGTACAAGGAAGAGGGTGGTGAGACACCGGAAGAGGTTGCCCAGAGAAGTTAAGGAAGGTCCATCAGAGGAAATGTTTGTAGTCAGGTTGGACAGGGCTTTGAGCAACCTGATCTGGTGAAAGATGTCCATCTCTGCCCTCAGCCGTGGCGTTGGGCTACATGATCTTCAAAGGTCCCTTCTAACCTAAACTGTTCTATGATTCTATGATTCGTGTAACTCATTACATTTTACATAATCACAGAATCACAGAATGGTTCAGGTTAGAAGGGACCTTAAAGATCATCCAGTTCCAACCCCGCTGCTGTGGGCAGGGACACCTCCCACTAGACCAGGCTGCTCAAAGCCTCATCCAGCCTGGCCTTGAACATTTCCAGGGATGGGGCATCCACAGCCTCTCTGAGCAACCTGTTCCAGTGCCTCACCAACCTTACCGTAAAGAATTTCTTCCTAATATCTAATCTAAATCTCCCCTCCTTCAGTTTGAGGCTGTTACCCCGTGTCCTATCATTACACTCCCTGATCAAGAGTCCCTTCCCATCCTTCCTGTAGGCCCCCTTTAGGTACTGGAAGGCTGATATAAGGTCTCCTCGGAGCCTTCTCTTCTCCAGGCTGAACAACTCCAACTCTCTCAGCCTGTCCTCATAGGAGAGGTGCTCCAGCCCTCTGATAATCTTCGTGGCCCATTGCTGGACCCGTTCCAACAGGTCCATGTCCTTCTTGTGCTGAGGAATCCAGAGCTGGACGCAGTACTCCAGATGGGGCCTCACCAGCACAGAGTAGAGGGGCAGAATCACCTCCCTTAACCTGCTGACCACACTTCTTTTGATGCAGACCAGGATGTGGTTGGCTTTCTGGGCTGCAAGTGTGCATTGCCTGCTCATGTTGAGCTTCTCGCCCACCAGTATCCCCAAGTCCTTCTCCTCAGGGCTGCTCTCAAGCCATTCTCTGCCCAGCCCGTATTTGTGCCTGGGATTGCCATGACCCAGGTGCAGGACCTTGCACTCGCCCTGGTTGAACTTCATGAGGTTCACACAGGCCCACCTCTCAAGCCTGTCAAGGTCCCTCTGGATGGCATCCCTTCTCTCCAGCCTGTCAACCACATCACGCAGCTTGGTGTTGTCAGCAAACTTGCTGAGGGTGCACTCAATCCCACTGTCCATGTCACTGACAAAGATGTTAAACAGCACCGGTCCCAGTACTGACCCCTGAGGAACGCCACTCGTCACCGGTTTCCATGTGGACATTGAGCCATTGACTGCAACCCTTTGAGTGCAGCCATCTAGACAGTTCCTTATCCACTGAGTGATCCATCCATCAAATCCATGCTTTTCCAATTTAGAGACCATTCATGTAACTCATTACTCAACATCATCAGTGATGTCATATATGGTCCATAGTGTTTGAATTTCTTAAGAAGAAACAAAAAGATGAAAATTCTCTCTTCCACTTAATGGGAAATAAGGTTACCTGAATGAATATTAGGTTAAAAAAGCAGTGTGGAAAGGTGGGGAAATGTGGCAGGAAACAATAAGTAAGAGAACAGGAGCAAAGAATTCCTAAACCAGTTGTATTCCCTAATGTCACTGAGAAAGTTAGCAATTAATTTTTCACAGTGTTTTGGGTTTGGTTTTTGGTTTTGTTTTCTTTTGTTTTTTAAAAAGAGTATAATTCAAGCACTGTTTTCTTTTTCCAACTTACAGAGTATATTCTTTTGGGAGAATTTTGGCACTGGAGCTAATTCCTGGGTTTTATGTTGTTAAAGTACATGAACGGCTTTAAAAGAAAGTAAAGGGGGAAAATCCTAATAAAAAGGGCAGTAATCTTTGTTCTTCCTATTGATGGCTGTTATTGAAATAAAAATTATATTTGGCACTTTAAGGAAAAGTTAATAATGTGGTTTATGTAATCCTTCTTTAGAGATCCAGTAAGGTCATGTTGATTCAAAGCACGTCTTTGTGGATAAAAATCCTCAATAAGCCTTGCGTTATGAGTCACGTGACTAAAGGCAAAAGGAAAAAAAAAAGCTGATAGTATTTTTTTTCTGTCAGGATCATCATAATGACAAACATATATCTTAATTGCAAGGTGGAGACTGCATCAAACACAACTGGGGTGCAGACTTCTTGCAATTAACCCAACAAATTCGTCACTCTGCCTTAATGCCTTAATCACAATGCCAGTAGCTAAGCAGGCCTTGAGCTGTAATTCCAAGATACAGAAATGTGTTCCTGTCCTTCCACAGGCTAATCCTGTTTATTCTTGGGTTGTTGGGTTGATTTTTGATTGGGGCGTGGGGGTAGGGCGGTGGTTGCTGCGGAATAGGGAGGTTGCTTTGTTGTTCTGTTTTTTTTTTAAAGTGGACTCTTTCCATTAGCCATTTTACGATGTGGTCCCAATAACTGTTAGTCTAACACATAGGAAAAAATAGTTAGAGGATAACTCCTTAACCTGTCTTCACCTCTCAAGACCATTTTAAGTTTATAATTAAAATGCAGTCTCTATTTTCATTTTTATTGCAGAAACTCACATTTAGAGAATAAGAACTGAAGTGCTTAAAAATATTATTTCAAAGAGAAAGACATAGTGCCTTCTTGGACTCAAAATCACATACAGCTATTTAAACTTTCGATCAGAGACAAGCTTTTCAGCATGCAAATGATATTTGTGAACAAAACAAAAAGGATATTTAAGTCATCATCCACTACAGTACTGAAACAAAGTGTCTGTATGTATTGACATAGTGCCTTGCCTCAAAATTACTTCCTTTTTCAATCATAAGTAAGAAATATGGTGCCCGATTCAGGGTTTCAAACACACTTTCACAGCGTAAAAGGACTGTCCAAACAATATTCAACTGACAGTATTTCTTTAGCCATCAAAAATTAGTAAGTTGTCTATGCTGATATAACACAATGCCTGGCATGATGTACAACATTGAACACAGGAATTTTCCAGTGTTTGTGCACAATTTGATAGCTGTAACTAAAAAAAAATATAAATTTGAACTTAGAAGTGAATTAGGAAAAACTGACTTCAAAATGAAACCCAGCATTTCATAAATAGGTATTAAAGAGTATACAAGGGTATTTTAAAATGTCTGTTCCTCTATACGTGTTCAAACCTCCTGAACCTTCTAAACTACCTCTTCCCCCTTCTAGTTTTGGTAGGTCATTATTTTCAACAAGCAGAGCATAAGAAATTGAAGCAGCTTACAAACGTTTGCACTCATACAGAAGAAAGGAAGGGTGAAGAAACAGATCAGCTGTCCATCACATCCATAGGAGGCTGATGTTTCTTTTTCATGGAAAGGATAACTGTCACACAATAGGATGGGCACTGAAATGAAGCTTAGTATCCTAAAACACACAAAGACGTACCCATGTTCTACTTAATGAGTGTTATAGCAAATAAATGCATTACCACAATCTTTGTGAAAATGAGCGTAAGAATATATACCCATATGAAATGACAATTGTATTACCAGAATGTTCGGAAAGATTATTTTACTAAATAAAATCATGTTAAGGGCTTATCTAGGAACTCAAAACTCAGCCATTACAGCCTTCTCAAAACACGGAAGAGTACATCCAGAGTTATTCTGTTGTTGTCCCCAGAGTCCATTGCATGGACTGAGACCATTTCTCAGCCTCCTTTGGGATCAAAGCCTTCAAAAAAGGAATTGCTAAGCAATTCTACCCAGAAAAGGTGTGCTTTGCTAACAGAGTGCACAAAATTAACTGAAGAGTTAACCAGTCATGGAATTTGATCCCTGGCTTTTTTCTTAGCATACCTTCTCTGATTAGAGCAAAAATAACAGTAAAACTTTTGCTAAAAGCAAGTGCCATAGAATGCCTGTTTCCAGTTATTCCTCAGCCAGGAGCGCTAAAATAGTCACCAAAATAATTACACTGCTCACATCAGGGATGGTCAAGTCTCCTTGAGGTCTGTTCCTGTTATCTAAATATACTCAAGGACTATGAGCTAGTAATTGTGTGTGACAATAAGAAAAGTCCTAGGAAAATTAATTCTCTGTGTTTAGCATGGTCTTGTTACCTTAGTGTCATAAAAACTCTGAAGTGTTGGTATCAGCCCCTCATTTGCAGTTCTAATACTGCTTAAGGATAATGAAAAGCCATACACACACTTGTAAATAATTAACAAGACAAAGGCCTTTTAAATGGGCATTTTATGTGAGCTAAGTGGGGGGTGAAGCCTTCGGTAATTGTTCATATTTCATGGGGACTTGGCTTTTCATGAATTCATCTCAATGTCATCTTTCATACATATTACAGTATCGGTTCATTAAAATTCTCAATGCAGCACTGAACCTGGTCAGACTGAAATGGGGCTGACAAACCTCTTGTCTGCTGCACAGATAACCAGACCTTATGAAGGTGAAATTAGTTTTCAGGATCTGTGCTGTTCACTTGATTGATTCCGTCTTAGAAGTCATATGACTTAATGTTTCCTGCATGGGCTGCCACTGTCATGCAAACATGACCTGATAACACATTGTCAGGAGCGCTCCAGAGAGCTAACAGCAATCTAACATCTTTCTACTGAGTGTGAAGTTCCATCTGAAATGTGCATATTTGATAAGCAGTTCCTCTTCTTCTATCTGTCCTTTTCATTTTCAGAAAGTTAATCTTCTCTGCTCCACTGAATCCTGTGTCAAAACGAGCTGGCTTGGAAATGCAGCAGGTGGCCCCATATGACAGTATGTGGGCCAGCTGAGCCCCCAGGGACAGACAGGTTTCACCACCATCCCTGGCCAGTGGTGCGGATGGGAGCAGCAGTACATTGTGCCACTCAATCCCTTTCAAGGAGATGGACTTTCAGGTATCAGCATAAAAATCCCCTTGAACTCAGTTTTATTACTGTTTGGTCCTTAGGTTTGGGCTCAGGTACAGGATATAACCCATTTTTCCTCTTGAAGAGGTATTGTTAGCAGGTGTGCCATGCTATGTATAAAATCTGTTTTTCCCACGTAACCGCCACACAGAATCTCAGTACATTCCAGAACAATTTCAGGCAATGACAAATTTCATGGATTATCAGAGCAGTGCTTTGTTACACCTCTAGCCCTCAGCAGTTTGCCACCTGAGTGTCTGTCGCCACGCTGTCAGGGACAACCTTGGCTTTTGTATCACACCAATCAAATCTGTACAATGACATTAGCTGCCTCTGATATTTATACTGAAATAAAACAATAAGCTATCATACCAGTTTCTACGTTCACATACCCAAATGCCAAATCACAGTACTTTATGAGGGCTACAATTTACTACTCATTCACTGACCTCTCCAGCATAAATTACTCTTGAACGCAGCAACAGGTTACTTTTTATGTGATAAAGACAGGTCTCTACAAAGCATGTCAGGAGGTAAACCTGGTATCTCACAATCCCCCACGCAGCAGTTTAAAAACTCAGATGTTACCCCTACTCCTGCTCTTGGAAATAGACTGGTAGAAAAAACTCCAGGGAGTCCCCTGAGTTAGAGAAACCCACCCCTTTGTCACCTTTAACACAGCTCAACAGCTCCGGCACTATTAGTCTCCCTGAAGGGGTGAGGAGCTGCAGGTATTTGACAGAATTTTGAATCTTTTTTTTTCATTTTCTAAACATTTTATACGGTTAAAAAAAAAAAAGAAAAAAAAAGAAAAAAGGAAGGATGAAATATCAATATTTTATTTCCAGTCTAAAGGGCTGACATTGCAGCTTACACGAATCTGCTGACCTTGGTGGAAACACTAGATAAAACTCATAATACAACACACCATGGAGTGATTGCAATAGTACTGTTTAAAATTTATTAACGATGTTTCAAAAATTATCCCTGAGCGCTGTTAAACTTTTTATTCTTTTAAATGTAGCAGAAGGAAAGTTCTTTCAAAACACGTTTTGGCGGACAGTCACACACAGGAAAAATCAGAGTTTCCTTGCTTTAACTGTTCTCCTCACATCTGTTTTTTCGTGACAATGCAATTTTACGGGAGCAATGACAGAGTTTTCTGCCTTGTGAGCCGTGCGCTTCCAAACAGAGGTTGCCCAACACTCACATTTTTCCTCCCAAACATCTGGTGACAGTGTTTTATCTCCTTCAAGAGTTTGATGCAAACTATGAAATTTTAGTGGAAAGCTTCTCCACCTTGACTCTCAAAGACCGCAATCTACGCAGAGGCTGAATAATATACCCGTATGCCATATGCACTGTACAAAGCCTCTCTCACACATTCACAGATCTGCTAAACATTATTAAATGACCACTACCTGCACTGCACTGTGATGAGTCTAGTTGAATTGTAATAAGAGGCAAGACCTGCCTTTCTAAGCATTTGAAAGGAGGGAAATGGAAAAATTAAACAACAATACTTTAATTCCAGTATAACCTATAGCTAGGCTAGGACAGTGAGAACAGTGAACTCAATTAAAATTATTTTGACGCTACCCTGAGGCAAAAAAAATTACTGAGGTGGAGGAGCAGAGCCAAAAAATAAAACAAGCTTTTCAGCAGCAGAGCCACCCTCCCCATTAATCACATTGGCTGAAAGAACCACACTTCTGTCCCCCCCAACTCCTTTTGAAATGGCCATTTATAGTACAATGGCCTACATCCAGTTAGGTTAACTAGGCCTTATTTTACTATTTAATCATACAGACTTTTTTGACACACTACTGAATTTTCCACATCCATTTGCAGAAATATCACATAAAATAGTGTACTTGACCAGAACTTGTCTGAGATGTTTAAATTTAAATTCCCCATAAGAGAACAAAGTCCAACAGATACTGAAATCCAGCTCTTGCAAATTAAAAAAAAAAAAAAAAAATGCCAGGAGAAGGTGAATACTCCTAAAACCAAATTTCTAGATGTATTTCAAAGCAGTAACTCCTAGAATGTCACATTATATATTAGCAATCAACAGGTAAAAAACAGGCTAGACAATCAAAATACTCAGTGAGCCCAGAGCTTGAAGATGTTCAAAATCCTCTGAATCAGTTCCTCTATTCTAAACAGAATAGCAGCAATGCAATGCTCAGGAGAGGGAGGAGTTGGAGCACTGACTAAAGGCAGAAGCAGCAGATCTGCTGACTCTGCCATTTCGTCTGATTAATCTCCTGCCACAATAGTCAGATCCTGGTAACAGCAGTCTTACCACTTCAAATTATTATTTCTCTTGTGATATTGCTTCAAATCCTGAGTGAGTTTTTAGAGATCTCTAACACATTTGCGCTGCATGTTGGCTTATATCAGAACTTTGGGGTTTAGCCAGATGCACACTGCTAAAACCATGGTGTGTGGTACAGGGACGCAGGAGGTCCTCTAAGTTAAGCATAACAAAGCAAAGCCTCTTTTATATCTCAATGTACTTCAACTTGCCTTAAACTAGCTCATACCTTATAAATCCCTTCTGTATTGGGTTATTAGGGGCTATTTCTGCTTTGGATTTTGGAGACTTCCTACCAGACAAAGGCATTTACAAGACGCTGCTGGCTTTTAGTCTCAGTAGCCCTCACCTGCCATTTCTCAACTTTCCAATACCTACTAAAGTTCTTTATAAAGTCTCTACAAAGTCTTAATTTGTTAGTGAATAGCTGTAAATCAGAAATTAATATCACTACCATAACTACTTATGGACTACAGCTAATTGGTCTGCCAGCAGTATTTACATAATTGATAACTCTTGATCTCAGTTAATATAAACATTATTGGACATTCAGAAATGAATGCATGAAATACACTCACTGTATTTATCATAGTCTCATGAATACCTAGTTATTTGGAACATTTTTTCTGTGTATATGTATTTCTCTCTTTGTTTGAGCGTCTGGATTTTACTCTTCCCAGAGACACAAATGCTGCTTTAATTGCACAAGTATCACCTAAAGGTCACAGGTACCTAGGGACTACTGTCCTACATCTCCATTCTCTCAAGTGCCCAACATTTTGGCTTTGCTTGGGCATGGCATTTAGACACGGGCATAACATTAAACTCATAAGTAGGCCCATTGTACATAAGCAATGGGCTAAATCAGAAGAGAATGCTTAGTACCTAGAAGATTTCAATCCCAATTGGGCAAAGCCATGCCTCATTTGTTTCTTTTTTTTTTTTTTCCCCAATAATACTGTCTTATTATAGCACTTAAGTATATTCAAGGTTGATTCTAAGGCACTTCCGAAGCACCTTCTCATAAGAATAATGCTGCTGAGTTTCAAATGAACCCTCACAGCCTGACCAGAAGTATACTGTCTTTATTATTTTCTACATGCAAAGTATTTTTCTAGTCCCACCTACCCCTTCCTTCACATTGAAATGCACGTACTTTCTCTCCCCATATGCTATTCAGGTTGTGGTTTTTTGATAAGCTACTAGATGAGTAGATGCCTAAATGCTATTATTGTGTTTTCCGAGTTATAGTCTTCCTAGATTAGGAATTACTTTTCCCAAAGTCTCAGGGGAACCCGTATAGGAAAAGACTGAGCCAGAAAGCAAGAGGCTTGTTTTGTTGAGTTGCTTTTCTCACAGTGTTCACAGTGATTTTGTTCTGGCTTCACCTTCACCAGAAAAGGTTCTCAAGCTACTTTGTCAACACGTGCACCAAGGACTACAAGAAGTAGGGAGAAAATGTCAAATATTTAATTTAGGATGCAAAGACACTGTAAAGAAACATTCCTTGTCCTTTGAACTTTGTAGTGATCTACATATAGATCTCAGATAGATTTCGCTAACAGCTTCACTTTGTAACTGGCTGCAGTGGTGATACTACGTGATCAATACATTAAGCACATTTTAGTACTAGTTTGAGCATCCCACCTAAAAAAAGATATAAACATTGACATATGAAAATAAGGTATTGGTTAGAAAAGTTACGTAATGCCACAGCTTCATATGCTTCTCCCTCTTTCTTTTCTCTTTTTTTCCCCACTATCTGTTTATATATATTTATATACAGTACAGGAATATACTAATGTGTGTGGATGCACAGAAATATACATGTGCACATGAAAACGCACCTGGAAAAAGAAAGGCACAATGAAAAAGCCTACGTCCATCAGTGTTTTATTTGCTTTGGTTTTATGACTGTCTTTCTTGGGAGAGAGATTCAAGCAAATGTAAACACTCAGAAACAATGCACTGACAGCATTAACTTGAGTCAAACATTGTGAATTTAGAGCTGTGCAAGTTTCTCTAGATGTTTCTACTGACCTATTTCAATACTGACCTATTGACCTATCAATATGTCTTCAGCATTTTTCTATAAAAAACTGGATGATGTGGACTACCCAGCCTGGACTGCTTTGGCATTTACATGACAAAGACTACAAAAGCTAACCCTTATTTTCTCACATAGGAAAACACAGTATATGTAGAAGTATGTAAAGCATGTAGATGCTTGTAGACTCTTGTTGTTGGACACAAGCCTGATAAGACAGAACCAGAAATGAGGACCAAGTGAAAGAGTAACAGATATTTTTATTTTCATGTCAACCAATTGCCGTGTGATTGTATTTGGGGAAAGTAAATCACAGGTGAAGACTTCCACTGACTGTTGTGGTTGGTCTGATTTGAACATGAATCCACTGCAATCGCAGATTTTGTACTGGTCTGCCACAGGTACGTGTATGAGTGCTAGGCAACACACAAATAGGTTTGAAAGGGAAATACCTTCAAACTGTTGTTGAATCAACTTAATATCCCCTCAGAAACAGCAATAAGCATAGCTAATTGTGGCAATAAAATGTGTGAAATTAACTAGTGTGAACTATGAATATGAAGATTATGGACTTTATCAGCCTAGATACTTCAGTGGCACAATAAAGTCACACTTCTTGTTTTAACTTCACTGTTACTCAGTGGCTCCAACAAATGAACCAACAGCTCTTGCTAATAAGAGATGGTATGGCCTGCTCTTCAGGCATGGCCTTGGACATTCCTGGGATTTCACAGACCATCTGCAAGGGAAACAGGGATTGTATTGATCTCCAAGAAGGCTGAACGAGGATGAGCACCAAGCAGCTCAAACACTGTCACTGTGTCAAACTCCGGCAAGCTCTTTTCTTACACAAGTAGGTTCGGTCAAACAAGTGATTGCGTCAGTGGAGCAGATGCAAACCATGAGGGAAAGGCAGGAAAAGACTCTATTTTTCCTGCCTTTTCTTAATAAATTGTCCAGAATTGTGTGACTGCCTAATAAGCTACCTGGCTTTGGCCAACTTAATCCCTTGGGCACTTTTTTCTCAGAAAGACCACAGCTACCTGGTTTTTAACAATATTGTCATGCTGGAGAGTGCCAGCCACTGGTGGCAGTGACCTGGCTGGAGGAGGTCTTGCACTTGCTCCAACCACTTCACTAGCCAAAGCCCGTTATATTCCACAGCTGCGGAAAATTTGCTATGCTAGATGCATACTGGCTGCCCAGGGGCACTCAAGGGATTAATGAGTAGTTTTGTAGCCAGCCCAACCCAAGAATTCCATGAATAATCAATGGTACTTGAGGCTCTTTGCGTAATTGAATTGCAAACCTAGTAATAACTAGAGATGTATCAGCAGCAGAACTATGCTTATGCCTGCCTCTAAATGTACAGGCTAATGAAA
The DNA here is from genome assembly GCF_028500815.1 of Rissa tridactyla. Lineage (NCBI taxonomy): Eukaryota > Metazoa > Chordata > Aves > Charadriiformes > Laridae > Rissa > Rissa tridactyla. The sequence goes on along the minus strand of NC_071497.1, from coordinate 44,778,382 downwards.
AAACCTACTGATTGTGAGGATTATTTATCTATTTCTATACCTATATTAAAAAAGGAGTCTCTATAAATTTGTGAATCTGATTACTGTTCATCCTCCCTGAGTCACTCTCTAATAGTGCCTAAACCTCGTGATTCTGGTACACCCAGTGGCAAGATTAGGAAAGAGCTAGAACACTGTAAATTTATAGGTATTTTTTTAAAGGTGGAAGGAAAATTGAACACTAGAAAACAGATCTTATTGAGCTAGTCATGGATAAGCAGGTAAACTACATCAATTAGGTCTTTTACAGTAAGTTCTCTTGTGGACAGAGAAAAGCAGCATCACGTGCAAAGGTAGACATCCTCTCTATGTCAAATATTAGATTAGAGCATAGGTGAATCATAGAATCATAGAATTGTTTAGGTTGGAAGAGATCTTCAAGATCATCAGAATGTTACAGGTTGATGATTAGGGTGAAAATGGATTTTCTAATGCATAATTAAAATTAGTATTGAGAATCAATCTTTTTTTTTTCCCTCCATAAGCATTGACATCAAGATACCAAATGGTTAAATCAAAATGTTGAACAGCTTGCTATCACAAACAGCAACAAACAAGAAGGAAGAAGAAAATTCATCACAATTATCTGTATATTTAACTATCGTAGTAGCAAATGTGGGTTACCAAAAAATTAGAGAAATGTTAGGGGTGGGACATCATCTCCATAAGTGAACAGAGCTAAGATCTTACCACAGAGCTTGCTGCGTTTCTGTCAAGTGCCAGTGCAGTTGTCATATGTTTGGGTTTTTTTTCTTTTTATTATTTCCAGAAGCAACAACTGGAGTTACTCTTTAGTCATTGAGAAGGGATACCT